>NW_014577582.1:55452-56042 GCF_000485595.1 Priapulus caudatus
ACTTTGGTAGCAGCTTTGGTAGCAGCTTTGGTAGCAGCTCTGGTAGTAACTTTGGTAGCAGCTTTGGTAGCAGCTTTGGTAGCAGCTTTGGTAATAGCTTTGGTAGCAGCTTTGGTACCAGCTTTGGTAGCAGCTCTGGTAGCAGCGTTGGTAGTAACTTTGGTAGTAACTTTCGTAGCAGCTTTGGTAGCATCTTTGGGAGCAGCTTCGGTAGCAGCTTTGGTAGCAGCTTTGGTAGCAGCTTTGGTAGCAGCTTTGGTAGCAGCTTTGGTAGCAGCTTTGGTAGTAACTTTGGTAGCAGCTTTGGTATTGGCGATGGCAGGCATATAACGTATAGTTAGGTCTCACACTCGCTAAGTCCGAGCTGCTAGCAAGTCGATGTGGCAGCGTTGTCTAAGAGCTTCTCTTATCTCGTCGAGCACGCAGCCTCCACTCTAGTTAATCAATGAGAAGCCTTGACACGCCCACATCCTCTCTCTTTCGTTCTCTCTCTCTCTCTCTCACTCTCACTCTCTCTCTCTCTCTCTCTCTCTCTCTCTCTCTCTCTCTCTCTCTCTCTCTCTCTCTCTCTCTCTCTCTCTCTCTCTCTC
>NW_014577582.1:58515-62133 GCF_000485595.1 Priapulus caudatus
TATCTATCTATCCATCCATTCATCCACCTATCTATCTATCTATCCATCCATCCATCCACCTATCTATCTACCTATCTCTCTCTGACTCCCTTTTGCTCTCCCACCCACTTTTTCTTGCGCTGTTTATCTCTACCTCTCCCTCTCTCACCCCTCTCCAACTGCATCTCTTCATCTCTCCCTCTTTCACCCTTCTTCATCTGCATCTTTTCATCTCTCTTCCCCTCTTTCTCTATTTCGTTCTCTTTCTCTCTCTCTCTCTCCCACGGGCGCGCACTCTCTCTCTCTCTCTCTCTCTCTCTCTCTCTCTCTCTCTCTCTCTCTCTCTCTCTCTCTCTCTCTCTCTCTCTCTCTCTCTCTCTTTACTCGCTCTCTCGCGTTTTCTCTCTCAGCCTTTTCTACTACCCTCACTACCTGCCTTTTATACTCACTCTGCAGGTGGCAAAGCACTAGCGTTGCTTTTCTCTCATTCTCTATTTCTCTTTCATCTCATGCTCGCTTCTCTTTCTTCTTCATCTCCTCCCTCCTCCTCAACTCTCTCTCTCTCTCTCTCTCTCTCTCTCTCTCTCTTCCTTCCTTTCCTCCTTCTTGTTTATCTCCCCACTCATCCCATCATCACACTCTCCCCTTCCTCCCGCTCTTCCGCCTCTCGATAATTTACCGTTATTATTTTATCGTTAATGTGTGATTTAATCGTTTGAACAGCAATTATGATCGCGCTGATGATGATGATGACGACGACCGCGTTACGTATAGCAAAATTCGTTTAGCCATGTTTGACGCGCCAGCGATTTTCAACAACAGAGCATCTCTGCGGGCTTCGTCGATTCCACACGCGCCGAGGGCACAGGCGACTGTACGTCGCTTCTCTCTCTCTCTCCAGCGTTGTCGGTGGTAAGAGAGAGGCTGCGTCTGCCCTCATTAGGTCAACGGTCGTCCACGGGCAGCAATTTGGACCGCAGTAATGGCGGCATACAACGCGTAATAGCCGCATCATCATAAAGTTGAATTGCGCGCGCGAGCGACGCGACCGCGGCAGTCTGGAGTGGACGGAGGGGGAAGAAGGAGGGCAGGGGAGGGGAGGAGTGTGGGTAGGGGGAGAAGGAGGGAAGGCATGGGAGGAGAGGAGTGTGGAAGTGGGTAGGCGGAAGAAGGATGCAGGAGAGGGGAGGCGTGCGCAGGGGGGCGGTGGAAGAAGGAGAGAAGGGGGGGGAGGAGATGTGGGGTGGGCGGCGAACGAAGGAGTCGGGCGACAGGGAAGAGGAGGAGGTGCGGAAGTTGATGGATGGCAAAAGAAGAAGGCAGGGGAGGAGAGACAATAGGAGGGTGAGGAGGCGCGAATGTGGGGGAGGGTGGCTAAAGGAGGATCAGGCCGTAGTGAGGAGGAGCAATTTTAGGGAAGGGAAACACAGGAGACCGTATAGCAAGAGGTCATGTGGTTAGTTGGATATGGTGGAATCGGGGTGTAACATAGCAGAAACAGTGCTATGGAGGTAGCGAGAAAGAACACCTACAAAGATGTTCTGCCTCAGCAATCACCTCGAGGGAAAAACCCGCTACTGTGAAAAAAGGCGCAGCAATTATAGTGTCACGTGATCACGCCGCACAATGACGTCATCGTAGCCGGCAGCGGGTGTCGCTGTGCAGAGGTCGAGAGCGTGTCGTTAATTAATTAAGGCAATACTAATTAAATGAATTACAGAAGAGCAAGCAGTAGCAGCGGAAGCAGAACCAGCAGCAACAACAGCAGTAGCAACAGCAGCAGCAACAGCAGCAGCAGTAGAAGCAGCAGAATGGCGTGTATGGAGGCGTACATGGCGTGTATGGAGGCGTACATGGCGTGTATGGAGGCGTACATGGCGTGTATGGAGGCGTACATGGCGTGTATATTTAGGCAAATGTCAGAGGCAGGCGGTTGTAAAGATCAGTCGTTACCACCGGAGGCCGGTTGTGCTCTTACAGCCACGCTACCGATCTGTAATAGTGATCGTGGCAGAAATACGGCAACCTTTAAACTTTAATTAACTGTTAAAGCTGGAACTGACATCTCTAATACAAACACAGCCACTAAGGCTAAGCCTAACCCCAAGGCTAAGTCTAACCCTGAGGCTAAGTCTAACCCTAACCATGCATAACCATAATCATAACCATAACCATAAATCTAACCCTAACCCTAACCCTAACACCAACCCTGGCTTTAATAGTAACCCTAACCCTATACGTATAAACCCTAACCCTAACCCTAACCCTAACCCTAACCCAATCCATAAACAAGCACAATAGCTTCAACCGAAAGCCATAACTCTAAACCACCCAAACTCACATCCGCACATCTAACCTGAGCCCTACCTCTAACCTCATTCCGAACACCAATCACGATCCAGATCCTGGTCCCACTACTCCACAGTCCTAATCCTCCCAGTCCTCCCTCCCAGCATAACCCACAAACCCATACAATCACCTGTGCTCTCTGCACCGTGTTATGGCTCTATGTGGCGCGCGCTCAACCATCCCTGTGTGGTTAGTTTAGCCACGGTGAGAGTTAGAGAGACTAGAGTTAGAGAGACTAGTGGGTTCAGTCACAGACCGCGGGCGAACCGACCAACATGGCGTCGCTGTGCAACTCCTCTCCACCGGGCAGTAATTTCTAATAATGACAACTAATAAAGGACGTACATTTATTTAATTAGCCACAGCTCGCGGCACGCGCGCATGCGCACAACCCTCGCCGTCGCCGTCGTCCTGAATTATCTCATTATATTACGTCGCTCGCCGCGTCGCCACCGAAGGACAGCGCCCCCTGACGGACGAAGTCTCGACATCAGCACCCGCCTGTGTGTTGTTGTTACCGCAGCGCGATGGCTCTGCCGCACAGGGTACACAGGCTGCTGACGCGAGGGTTAGGTGCGCGCTGATTAGTCGAGGCGGTGATGACGCGGTGGCGGCGGTCACGTGGGAGTGCGAGGTTGATTACATGGCGTTATTAACATAAGCGCTCTTTTGTGAGCTCGTTTATGAGAGGAGATTATGTTTTGAGTGCCGTCTCTAACGCCTATCGCTGCAGTACGAACAGCCGTATGCACTATTGTGTGCAGCTGACTTCACAGAATAGATAAACGACACCGATATCTTTTGCAATAACATTATCTCTCCCCCTTCTACCACTTATTTCTCATAATTATGTATCTACCTATGTATGTATGTGCGTACGTGCGTACGTGCGTGCGGTGCGTACGGCGATGTGCGTGCGTGCGTGCTGCGTGCGTGCATGCTTATCTATGCTTATATATGATGTATCTATCTATCTATCTATCTTTCGTATCGTATTCTATCTAGCTTTATTTATCTAGTCTATCTATCTATTATTCCACTATCTATCTATACTATCATTCATGCCATTCCACCTATCTATCTACCTATTCTCGCTCTGACTGCCGCTCTTGCCTCTCGAGGCAGCCACTATTGTTCATATTCGCGCGTTGTTTATTACTCTATCTCCTCCTCGTCTGCTACCCTCTCCAACTGCATCTCTCCATCTCTCGGCCTCTTTCACTCCGTCTTCACTTCTTGGTCATCTTTCATCTCTCTTCGCCCTCTTTCTCTTATCTCTTGTTCTCTCTC
>NW_014577582.1:62158-71381 GCF_000485595.1 Priapulus caudatus
AAGATGCGCCAGCGAAGTTTCACAGAAGCATCTCTGCGGCTTTGTCGATTCCACACGCGCCGAGGGCAAGGCGACTTGCAACGTCCTTTCTCCTCTTTCCGAGCGTTGTCGTCGGTGGTAAGAGGAGAGCTGCGTTGGCCCTCCATTTTATGGTCCAACGGTCGTCCACGGGCAGCAATGTTTGGAGCGGTGCAATGGGGGGCATACAGACGGTAATAGCGCATCCTCATAAAGTTGAATTGCGGCGCGCGCGCGAAAGCGCGACCGCGGCAGTCTGTGAGTGGACGAGGGAAGAAGAGGCAGGGGAGGGAGGAGTGTGGGTAGGGGGAGAAGGAGGGAAGGACATGGGAGGAGAGGAGTTGGAGTGGGTAGGCGGAAGGATGCGAGAGGAGGGGAGGCCGTGCGCAGGGGGGGTGGAAAAGGAGAGAAGGGGGGAGGAGATGTAGGGGTGGGCGGCGAACGAAAAGGAATGTCGGGCGACAGGGAAAGAGGAGGTGGCGGAAGTTGATGGCATGGCGAAAGAAAAGCAGGGGAGGAGAGACAATAGGAGGGTGGAGGAGGCGCGAATTAGTGGGGAGGCGTGGCTAAAGGAGGATGCAGGCCGTAGTGGAGGGGCAATTTTAGGGAAGGAAACACAGGAGACCGTATAGCAAGAGATCATGTGGTTATTTGGATATGAGGTGGAATCGCGGGTGAACTATAGCAGAACAGTGCTACTGGAGGTGTGCGAGAAAGAACAAACTACAAAGATGTATTCTAGCTAGGCATGACCACCTGATGGAGTCCGATAAACCGCTACTGTGAAAAAGCGCAGCAATTATAGTGTCACGTGATTCGACGCCCGCACAATGACGTCATCGTAGCGCGCAGCGGTGTCGCGTGCAGGAGGTCGAGAGCGTGTCGTTAATTAATTAAGGATATAATTAATTGAATTACAGAAGAGGTGCAAGCAGTAGGCAGCGAACAGTAACGCACAGCAACAACAGCAGTAGCAAAACAGCAGCGAGCAACAGCAGCGAAGGCAGTATGAGGGCAGCAGTAGTAGTAGTAGTGTAGTAGAGTAGTCAGTAGTAGTAGCAGCAGCAGCAGTAGTAGTAAGTATAGTAGTAGTGCGCAGCAGCAGGAGCAGCAGCAGTAGGCAGCAGCAGCCAGCAGCCGCAGGCAGTAATAGTAGCAAGCAGCGCAGTAGTAGTAGTAGTAAGTAGCAGCACACAGCAGCAGCAGCAGTAGAAGAAAGCAGCAGCAGGCAGCAAGCACGTAGCGTCGACATCCAGATTTCCCGCCGGTGAATATCCCTACATCAGCCGATGCGCGCGCCACTCGTAGCGTGTGTGGTTGGAACCAGGCTAGGAACGTTCGGCTCTAGAATGATTTTGTTTCGACTACGCCGTGTGCTGTTAGAACAGGAGCCTGCGGTAACCCTAACCCTTCTCCACAGTTCCCTCTCCGCTCCGCCCACAAACATCCTATTATACACATCGCAGCCACTGAAGCTGCGCGCGTGTGTGTCCTCCGCGTACAGGAAAAATAGCTGTACGTGTTACATACAGTTAGCGAAAGATGAGTGCGGCCCCAGGATGCGCGTGTTCGTGCGCGAAGGGAGGGGGGAGAAGGAGGGGGAGAGGGGGAATGGGATGAGAGAGGGATCCAGTTGCCGGTCTCAACGGTGAGATCCCATCCTGCCGGCGGGATACCGCGTCTGCGTACGGTCACGGTCGACGTGACGTGCGGGTACATCTGTTTTGCAGGCATGTGTGGCAGTGAACAGGCGTGAAATTCTGTCCAATTTTTGCTCCGCGAGCGCCGATCGGAAATGTTAAGCACGAGGGGGGACACACCACGAGAAGATAAGACATAGCGAGATAGGACGAGATAGGCGCAAGAAATTGAGAGAGAGAGAGAGAGAGAGAGAAGGAAAGAGAGAGAGGATTACAGAGAGAGAGAGAGAGAAAGAGAGAGAGAGAGAAAGAGAGAGAGAGAGAAAGAGAGAAGAGAGAGAGAAAGAGAGAGAGAGAAAGAGAGAGAGAGAAAGATTTAGTGAAAGAAACAGCTATGAAGGGGGAGTGGGAATTGGATGGTGCGCGGATGAAAGTGGCGGGTATAAAGCGCACTGGATAAAGGATAGCGACCCGATAAAGCAAGCAACACACGCATGCCCAACGGTCTGCGCACACCGACGCATGCACACGAGCACACGCATGCACACACGCATGCAACACTACGCCATGCCCCACGCTATGCACACACCAACGCACACACACACACGCACACTACACCCCAACACAACAACAACCCCCCTCCCCCCACTACAACACACACCGCCAGCGCGCTGGGGGCCTCGAGGCGGCGCGGGCGTCACGCTCTGGAAGCATCGTCCCGCGCGGGTCGGCGACCGCCGGCGCGACACACACACCACCACAATGCGCGCGCATACCCCCTACACACGCGATACACCCCAAATAACACACACACACACACAGGCAACGACACAACCCAACAGCTGCACAGCGCACAACAGCGGCCACATGTCGCACACACCACACACACACACAGCAACACACACCACAACCATACACCCTTGACATTCAGATCCTTCAAGACGCCTCACGGCCCACACACACATACAGCAAACCCACACATACACACACAAATAACACACAGGCCACACACCCACACACAACACACACACACACACACACACACACACACACACACACCACCACCACCACCACCACCACCACACACCACTTGACATCAGACCCTCACGACACAACCACGTACGGCACTTCTAACTTTGGCCTAGAATTGCGCATGGCCGCCGCCGGCGCGCCTGGCTAACGCGATTGTGAGGCGGGTGGCTTGAATATTGACAGCCGGCTTATTTAGACAGATAATCTCGCCCACTATTCACCCCAGCCACTGTCGCATAATGGCGGGGTGTAAGGGGACCGGGAAGATGGTTAGGATAGAAGGAAGCAGTCTGTAAAAGGGCAGCTAGATAGATAAGGGAGGGATAAGAAATGCGGGTGCATGCATATAGGGGGAAGGGGAGATGTAGAAAGAGGAGGGACATGTAAAGGAGAAAGGAGGTGTGTAGGGCAGACACGTGGGCGGGTTAGCAACAAGGAAGGAATACAGGAGGATAGGAGATTTATTCTGGGGAAAAAAAGAATAATAAAGACAAAAAGAATTATTGGGGTAACTAAGGTCACGACAAACGAACGAAGCAAAAACTAAAGCAAAAAAGTGGAATAACTAAGACGGTGCGAGAGTTAAGACGTCGGTCGGGTAAGTATAGGCATATAGTCTATAAACACATCTTCTGCTCTATGCCTTCTCATTCGTCACCCCGCGGCACTCACTCTCGCGGCATCGTGCTTGAAACCGACACGGCAGCTTAGCGCCAAGGGAAGGCAAAAACCACGGGGGCGGTGAAGCGCTACTAAGAACTCGCCATTAGTAGCAACAGAGTTGTGGAATTAGCAGAGATGCTGGCTGGCTTAGCCTACACAGAGAGAGAGCGAGAGAGAGAGGGCAGAGAGATAGATAGATGGGGAGCGAGAGATGAGGGAAGAGAAAAAGAGCGAGAGAGAGAGAGAGAGAGAGAGATAGATGGGGAGCGAGAGATGAGGGAAGAGAGAGGGAGCGAGAGAGAGAGAGAGATATAGAAAGAGAGATGGGGAGAGCGAGAGAGAGAGAAAGAGAGAAAGAGAGCGAGAGGAGAGAGAGAGAGAGAGAGAGAGCGCGCGCGCGTAGAGAAGGGGGGGGAGAGCGAAAAAGAAAGAGCGAGAGAGAGAGAGAGAGAGAGAGAGAGAGAGGAGAAGAGCGGGAGGAGAGAAGAGGAGTAGGAAACACCAAAATAGAACGCAATACAGCTCACGCACGTGTATCTTTCATTTTCCTTCTTTCTCTCTCTCTCTCTTTCTCTCTCTCTCTTCTATAATGATAACGTTATATCGTAGTTAAATATAGGTATATATAATATTTTCTTCCACGCCCTTTTCTCTCTCATTCCCGAGGTCTTTCTCTTTTCTCGAGAACCGCATGGCTTTTTTTTATATTTCATCCGCATACCGCGTGCACTTTCGTACTCCGTACGACTTCATTACAATGTATGATAGATGGCGGATCGGAGAGCAGTTCTAACAGCAGCAGCCACAGCCGCAGATCTGACCGTACCACCTGTTTACACGCCACAGCCCACTAATGTTGCCTTAATTGTGAGAGCGCTGTAGAATCTTACGAAGTATGAGAGCGAGCGAGAGAGAGAGAGAGAGAGGAGAGGAGAAGGAGAGAGAGAGAGAGTACGAGAGAGAGAGAGAAGAGAGAGAGAGAGAGAGAGGAGTAGGAAAACACAACGAATAGAAGCGCATACAGCTCACGCCGTGATTTCTTTATTTTCCTTCTTTATCTCTCTCTCTCTCTTCTCCTCTCTTTACTTTCTCTCGTCTGCTCTCTCTCTCTCTTCACTCTGATTCTTCTCGTCGTCTGCTTTCTCTCAGCTCTCATCTCTACTATATTTAGTATATAATAATATATATAATTTTCTTCCTCTTCTCCTCTCAATTCCCTTCTCTCGTTTCTCACTCGCCGGCAATGCTTTTGTCTTTCGATGCAGCTCGCTCTTTCGTACTCGCTAGCGACTTCCATCAATGTATGATAGATGGAGCGGCGCCTTCGTAAAGAGCAGAGTACGCGAAGTTATGAGAGGCGAGCGAGAGAGAGAGAGAGAGAGAGAGAGAGGAGAGAGAGAGAGAGAGAGAGAGAGCAGAGAGAGGAGAGAGAGAGCCGGTGAGGGACGACGAGAGAGAGTGCAAGAGGGTGGGAAGGAGAGAGAGAAAGGGAAGAGCCGAGAAAGAATGGAACGAAAAGAGAGGCGAGAGGAGAAGATAGTGGCAGCGGACGAGCGGCAGGAGAGAGAGACGGAGAGAGAGTGAGGTGAAAGAGGACAAAGAAAGAAAGAAAGAGAGCGAAGAAAGAATGAAAAGCCCAGAGGAAGAGAGCGAGAAAACGGGAGAGAGAGAAAGGAAAGCGAGGGAATAAAGAAGAGGGCAGAAAAGAAACAAAAAAGGGAAACATAAAGAAAGGGAGAGAAGAGAGAAAGACAGATAGGAAGAGAGAAATAGAGGGTGAGTTGGGGGAGGAAAGGGAGAGGCGTGGCTCGAGTAGAGACAAGTGTGTATGTGCTATGTGCATGGGAGAGGCGGGCGTGTGTGTGTGTGTGTGTGTGTGTGTGCTGTATGTTAGATATATAGACAGAGCGTGCTATAGTAGGGGAAAACAAAGAAAGCGGGGAGAGACAGAAAGGGAGAGACATAAAGAGCCAGAGACACAAAGAGAGGACTAGCCAATACTTGCAGTTGCACTAAAAAAAATTAAAACCAGAGAGCAACCCTCTCTGAGACCGCATTCACGTCTCCTCCTCCTGCCCAGCAGCTACAGCTAATGCTTCCAGCGATGATGATGCTGGGCGTGGCACTGCTTGCTGATGGATACTGCTGCTGCTACCTGGCTGCTGCTTACTGCGCTGCTGCTGACTGGCTTGCTGCTCCCGCTTGATGAGATATGAATACTGTAGCTGGGCTGGCGTACGTGCTGCTGCTGAGCATTGTTTTATTTTACTGCGCGGACTGGCTGCTAGCTGCTGACTGCTGATGGATGATGATCGTTGCGATCGATTAATGCTGCGCTAGCTGATGTCTGCTCGTTGATTGGGATTTGGTGTTGTTGCTGATCTGCTGTCTCTTGTTGGTGAGGTGGCTGGCGTACCATTAATACTCTCTGCTGCTAGTAAGATTGTTTTTGGCTGGGGCGAGCTGGCTGTTGTGCTGCGCTGATGTGTTGGTATGTGGTACTTGGGCAGCTGCTGTATGTTGGCTGCGGCTGCTTGTGTAAGGCGCTCAGCGAGCGGCTGTGTTCCGCGTCTATGAGGAACAGCTAGTGAGCTAGATTGATGCGGGTGCGGTCATCAAACAAAACGGCGGGCGTGGTGTGCGTGAGTATTGGGTGTGCTTCTGGCATGGCAAAGCTTATAACGGGACGAATGACGCACGAAATAAAACGCGTATTAGAATATTCGCGCAGCCAAATTAGTTCTGCCGTGGAAAAAAAGCACCTGCCACGCGCGCGCAGTCTTTATATCACACGCGAGACTGACATAGGTGAGCCGAGCACGTCGCTCGAATGCGTGCGTTGACATGATCCGTGCAGCGAACGAAGTCGCCTGAGATGGTGCGTCTACGGGTTTGGGGATGTTATTGAGAAGTGCATATGCAGACCGACAGCACAGAATGTGCGCGGGAGGTTTATGATATTAGCAATACGCCCGCGCGGCGTTCTGGGCTTATGCTTGCCGAATGATTTTGTTTGACTTTTTTAAAAAACAATTTGGCGGCGCGCGCGTGCGAAATGTGAGGTGTAAATTGTCGAAGACAAAGATCGTTAATATTTCAATTTTTTTTTCGTGCGCGATTGCGGAAAGTGACGTGTAATAGTGTTTGGAACAGCTAAAGAGAACAGTAATCTGGCATATCACTAAAGAATCTCTCGTGATCTCGAACAACGGAAGACGGATGACGAGTCGGCGGGGTGCGAACGTGACAATTTTCTGGTTAGTAAAGGGCGATTTATTTCCTGGTTAGATTCGCCTTTACAGCACCAGAGGGGAGGGAAATAAAACGGATAAACGTAACGGCCGTCACAATGGTGCGGCGGCACAACATGACGTTGCGAGTTGCGAGAGCGGAGATTTCTCGGGGCGTGATGGAGCGAGCGGACGAGAGTGGGCGCAAGCGAGAGAGAGAGAGAGAGAGAGGAGGAGAGAGAGAGAGAGAGAGAGAGGGAGGAGAAGGGAGAGAGACGAGAGAGAGAGAGGGAGAGAGAGAAGAGCGCGCGTGAGAGAGAGAGAGAAAGAAAGAGCGAAGGAAAGATGAAAGAAGAAGGAGAGCGAGAACGGGAGAGAGAGAAGGGAAGCGAGAGATAAAAAGAGGCAGACAGAACAAATAAGGGAATACATAAAGAAAGGGAAAGAGAGAAAGACAGCGAGGAAGGAGGAAAATAGAGGATGGAGTTAGGGAAGGAAAGGAGAGCGTGCTCGATAGAGACTTGTGTATTTCTATGTGTATGGGAAAGGGGCGCGCGTGTGTTGTAGTGTGTGCTGTATGTTAATAGATATTATACGAGAGGAGCGTGCTATACTGGTAAAGAAAACAAAGAGAAGGGGCGGGAGAGAGCAGAAGGAAGAGTCATAAAAGCAGAGAGCGACAAAGAGAGGCGATAGCCCAATATTATTCTGTTCAGATTCGACGATTGCACACGAAGACGGAGGGAATGTACCGGATAAAAGCACGCGTCACAATGGATCGGGAGATGGGTTGGAGATTGCGAGAGCGGTAGATCTTGGCTCTGATGAGAGCTGAGCGGAAAGAGCGTGGCTAGCGAGAGAGAGAGAGAACGAGGGAGAGAGAAAGAGCGGAGAAGAGAGAGAGGAGAGAAGAGAGAGAGAGAGAGAAGGGCACAGAGAGAGAAAGAGGAGAGAGACGAGAGAGAGAGAGAGCAGGAGTAGAGACAGCAGGAGAAGGACGAGAGCAACGGAGAGAGAGAGAGAGAGGCACTAGAGGAGAGGAGGGAGAAGAGAGAGAGAGAGAGAAGAGAGAGAGAGAGAGAGAGAGAGAGAGAGAGTGAGTGAGAGAGTGAAAGCGAGTGAGAAAGAGAGAAAGAAAGAGCGAAGGAAAGATGAAAGAAGAGGGAGAGCGAGAACGGGAGAGAGAGAAGGAAAGCGAGGGATAAAGAGAGGCAGACAGAAACAAATAAGGGAAAACATACAGATAGGAAGAGAGAAATAGAGGGGTGGAGTTAGGGGAGGGAAAGGAGAGCGTGGGCTCGATCTGAGACATTGTGATGATTTCTACATGTATGGGCAAAGGGCGCGAGGCAAAGTGTGTGTGTGTGTATGGCTAGATATATAGAGAGAGCGTGCTGATTAGATAGGAGGGAAACAAAGAGAGGGGAGAGACAGAACAGGGGGAGAAGACATAAAAAGCCAGAGACACAAGAGAGGCGATAAGCCAATATTGATTCGGTGTTAGATTGACGTTGCACCGAAGGGAGGGGAATGTAACCGAATAAAAAGCGCACCGCGTCACAATGTCGGGAGATGGGGTTGGCGAGTTGGCGAAGGCGGTAGGTGATCTAAGCTCGTGATGGAGACTCTCCGGCTGTGATATACAGGCTAAGACACAGCTCGCCAGCGCACGCAGAGGAAAGCGTGCAGCGCCTTACATAGAGAAAAATTCCTCAAACAGAGAATCTGACAAACCGCTGCGAACGCGACCGACTGACGTATTCGGTCGACGTCGCGTCGGCGAAAAGTCCACGCTCGGCGTCGCGGGCGCAATTTGATGGCGGTGGAATCGTTGTCATAGATGCGGAGTCAAGTGCGCGTGCAGTCACGGGTAACGCGCGGCGAGGAGAGAGAGGAGGAGGATGGAGAGAGCAAGAGGAGAGCAGAAGAGAGAGAAGAGAGAGAAAAGAGAGATAGGAGGGGAAGAGAGATGGGAGAGGAGAGAAGAGAGAGGAGAAGCAGAGAGAAGAGATGAGAGGGAGAGAGTAGATAGGAGAGAGTAGAGATGAGCGATGGAGAAGGGAGAGAGAAGATGGAGCGCAGGCGAGAGAGGGAGAGAGAGGAAGAGGGAGCAGGGAAGAGAGGGAGAAGGGAGAATTAGATTATGGAGAGGGAGAGGGGAGAGAGAGAGATAGAGGGACAGAGAGAGGGGAGAAGCCGGAGACGAGGGAGAGAAGAGAGAGCGCGATAGAGAGAGAGAGAGAGAGAGAGGGAGAGAGAGAGAGAGAGAGAGAGAGAGAGAGAGAGAGAGCCGCGACAGAGAGAGAGAGGGAGACGAGAGGGGTGGGAGCACGGAGAGAGGAGGGAGAGAGAAGGAGAGAGTGGAGAGAGAGGAAGACGAGAGAGAGAGGAGAGAGAGAGAGAGAGAGGGGAGTGGGAGACGGAGCGAAGGGGAGAGAGATTAGAGCGGAGATGGGGGCGAAAAAATAAAGGCGGGGGTGGCGGACAGAGAGAGAGAGAGAGAGAGAGGAGAGAGAGAGAGAGAGAGAGAGAGAGAGGGAGAGAGAGAGAGACGAGAGAGAGAGAGAGAGCGAGAGAGAGAGAGCGAGAGAGAGAGAGAGAGAGAGAGAGTAGAGAGCGAGAGAGAGAGAGAGAGAGACT
>NW_014577582.1:71391-77370 GCF_000485595.1 Priapulus caudatus
CTGCTGCTGCTGCTGCTGCTGCTGCTGCTGCTGATGATGATGATACTGCTGCTGCTGCTACTGCTGCTGCTGCCACTGCCACTGCTGCTGCTGCTGCTGCTGCTGCTGATGATGATGATACTGCTGCTGCTGCTACTGCTGCTGCTGCCACTGCCACTGCTGCTGCTGCTGCTGCTGCTGCTGATGATGATGATACTGCTGCTGCTGCTACTGCTGCTGCTGCCACTGCCACTGCTGCTGCTGCTGCTGCTGCTGCTGATGATGATGATACTGCTGCTGCTGCTACTGCTGCTGCTGCCACTGCCACTGCTGCTGCTGCTGCTGCTGCTGATGATGATGATGATACTGCTGCTGCTGCTACTGCTGCTGCTGCTACTGCCACTGCTGCTGCTGCTGCTGCTGCTGATGATGATGATGTTGATGATACTGCTGCTGCTGCTGTTGCTGTTGTTGTTGGTGTTGTTGCTTCTGCTGTTCTTGTTGGTGTGCTGCTACCTGTACTACTCCTGCTGCTGCTGATGTTGTTGTTGCGGCTGCTGTTGCTGCTGATGTTGTTGTTGCTACTGCAGCTGCTGTTGTTGCTGCTGCTTGTGTAAGCGCATCAGCGAGGGCTGTGTTCCCGTCTATAGAACAGCTAGTGCAGCTAGATTGATGCGGTGCGGTCATCAAACAATAACGCGGGTGTGTGTGCGTGAGTATTGGGTGTCTTCTGCATGCAAAGCTTAAACGGCGAATGACGCACGGAAATAAAACGCGTATTGACTATTCGCGCCAAAATTGTTTCGCTGAAAAAAAGCACCTGCCACGCGCTGCCAGTCTTCGTATCACGCGAGACTGACACCGCACGTCGCTCGATGCGTGCGTGCTGGATCCGTCGCAGCGACGCCGGTGGTCGTCTACGGGTTGGGGATGTTATTAGAGTGCATATGCAGACGAACACAGAATGTGCTCGAGGTTATGATATTACATACGCGGCGTCTGCTTGCCTGCCGAATGATTTTGTGTTGACTTTAAAAAAAAACAATTTGGCGCGCGCGCGTGCGAAAGTGAGGTGTAAATTTCGAAAGCAAAGAATCGCTAATATTTCAATTTTTTTTAGTGCGCGATTGCGAAAGTGACGTGTAATGTTTGAAAGCAAAGAAAATATCTCATATCTCAAAGAATCTCTCGTATCTCTAACACGGACGATGACGATGGCGGGGTGCGAACGACAATTTTCTGGTTAGTAGCGATTTATATTCCTGTTAGATTCGACTTTACACACGAGGGGAGGGAATAAAACCGGATAAAACGAACGCCGTCACAATGGTCGGGGGATGGGTTGCGAGTTGCGAGAGCGGTAGATCTTGCTCTGATGAGAGCGAGCGAGAAAGAGAGTGGCAGCGAGAGAGAGAGAGAGAGAGAGAGAGAGAGAGAGAGAGAGGAGAGAGAGCAGAGGGAGAGAGGGGAGAGAGAGAGAGAGAGAGAGTTGGGAGAGAGAGAGACTGACGCGCGCCTGAGAGAGAGAGAGAAAGAAAGAGCGAACGCGAAAGATGAAAGAACGAAGGAGAGCGAGACGGTAGAAGAAGAAGCGGAAGCCGAGGATAAAAAAGGCCAGCAGAAACAAAATAAGGGAATACATAAAGAAAGGAAAGAGAGAAAGACAGCGAGGAAGAGAGAAATAGAGGGGTGGAGTTAGGGGAGGAAAGGGAGAGCGTGCTCGATAGAGACATTGTGTATTTCTATGTGTATGGAAAGGCGCGGCGACATATCCCCTTATCCTTTCGCAGACTAAGGGGCCACCGCTGCTCGGCGCGTCGTGATGTGTGTGCTGCTGGTATGTTAATAGATATATAGAGAGAGCGTGCTATAGTAGAGGAAAACAAAGAGAACGGGGAGAGACAGAAAGGAAGAGTCATAAAAAGCCAGAGACACAAAGAGAGCGATAGCCAATATTATTCCTGTAGATTCGACGCTTGCACACAGAAGCGGAGGAATTAAACTCGGATAAAATACGCAGGCCGTTTACAATGGTCGGGAGATGGGGTTCGCGAAGTGCGAGAGCGGTAAGACTCTTGTCTGATGAGAGGCGAGCAGAGAATGAGAGTCGCAGCGATGATGAGAGGCAGAGAGATGAGAGGATGAGAGCAGAGAGAGAGAGAGAGAGGAAGAGAGAGAGAGAGGGCACAGAGAGAAAAGAGAGAGAGATGAGACGAGAGAGAGAGAGGGAGAAGAGACAGCGAGAAGGAGAGAGACAGCGAGAGAGAGAGAGAGAGGCACAGGGAGAGAGGGAGAGAAGAGAGAGAAGAGAGAGAGTAGAGAGAGAGAGGAGAGAGAGAGAGAAGAGATTCCGCCTGACCGTGAGAGACCGGGGAAAGCGAGTGAGAAAGAGAGAAAGCAAAGAGCCTAAGGAAAGATGAAAGAGGGATGACGCAGAGACGGAGAGAGGAGGGAGCGTAGGATAAAGAGGGCAGACGAACAAATAAGGGGAAAACATAACAGATTAGGAAGATTGAGAAAATAGAGGGTGAGTTAGGCGGAGGGAAAGTGAGACGTGCTCGATAGAGACATTGTGTATTTCTACATGTATGGGAAAGGGCGCGCGCGTGTGTGTGTGCTGTATGCTAGATATATAGAGAGAGCGTGCTATAGTAGAGGAAAACAAAGAGCAAACGGGGACGAGGACAGACAGGCGCAGAGACATAAAAAGCCAGAGACACAAAGAGAGCGATAGCCAATATTATTCCTGTTAGATTCGACGTTGCACACGAAGGGAGGGAATGTAACCGGATAAAACGCACGCCGTCACAATGGTCGGGAGATGGGTTGCGAGTTGCGAGAGCGGTAGATCTTGCTCTGATGAGACTCTCGCCTTGATATACAGGCTAAACCACGCTCGCCAGCGCACGCAGAAAAAGCGATCAGCGCTCTTTACATAGAAGAAAAATTTCCTCAAACAGAGAATTCTCAAACGGCCGCGGCCGATCTCGGTCGCAGCCGACTGACGTCATTCGGCGACGTCGTCGGCGAAAGTCACGTCGGCGTCGGCGGCGCATTTGATGGCGGTGGAATCGTTGTCATACGATGCGGAGTCACGTGACGCGTGACGTCACGGTAACGCGGCGGAGGGAAGAGAGAGGAGATGAGAGAGAGAGTCAGAGAGAGGGGAGAGAGAGAAAAGAGGATAGGGGGGAAGAAGATGGAGAGAGGGAGAGGGAGAGAGAGAGAGAACGAGAGACTGAGAGAGAGAGAGGACGATAGGGAGAGAGAGAGAGAGCGGGAGAGGGAGAGAGAAAGATGGAGCGCGGCAGAGAGAGGCGAGATGACGAGGAAGGACGGGAGAGGAGAGAGGAGAAAGGCTGAGAACGAGCATGGGAGAGGGAGAGAGGCGAGAGAGAGAGATAGAGCGCGACAGAGAGAGGGAGAGAGGGAGAGGCAGAGGGACGGAAGAGAGAGAGCGCGATAGAGAGAGAGACGAGAGAGAAGAGGCGAGAGAGAGCAGACAGAGAGCAGAGAGAGAGAGGGGAAAAAGAAGGAGGGGGAGGCCCGCGCGGGGGGGAAAACCCAAGGAAGTTTGGGAAGGGAGGAAGAGAGGAAGAGAGGAGTGGGAGACGGAGATGGGGGAGAGAGAGAGAGATGGAGTGAGAGAGCAGAGAGAGAGAGAGAGAGAGAGAGGAGAGTAGAGACGATGAGGAGTGGGGAGACGACGAGAGAGGGAGAGCAGAATAGAGCGCGAGCAGAGAGAGAGAGAGAGATGCAGAGAGAGAGAGAGGAGAGAGAGGAGAGAAGAGAGAGGAGCAGAGAGAGAGAGAGAGGAGATGAGAGAGCGAGAGAGGAGAGAGGGAGAGTAGAGAGAGAGAGGAGAGAGAGGGAGAGAGAGAGAGAGAGAGAGAGGGGAGTGAGAGGTCGGGATGAGAGGAAGGAGGAAGGGGCGAGGGGGAGAGAGGGAGAGAGACGAAAATTACGAGCCGCGGTGCGGGAGAGAGAGATGACGAGAGAGAGAGAGAGACGAGAGAGGAGAGAGAGGCGGAAAGGAAGAGAGGCAGCGCGCGCGCGGCAATTATTGTCGCCTAACGACGCGGATGCATCTGGGTCGGAAGTACTAACGAGGAGAAGGAGCAAGAGGGGGAGGAAGAGGAGGAAGAGCAGGGGGAGAGGGGAGGAAGAGAGAGAAAGAGAGAGAGGGGGAGAAGAGAGGGGAGAAGAGGAAGAGGAAGAGCCGAGGGGAGAGACGCAGCGCGGTAAGAGAGAGGTAGGGGAGGAGCTAGTGGGAGTCCCCGCGGAGAGAGAGAGGGAGAGAGAGAAAAAGGGATAGAGAAAGAGAGAAATAGGGAGAGAGAGAGCAGTCTGTGAGTGGTATCGTGTGTGTGGTGTACGTGCGTGCGTGCGAGCGAGTGCGTGCTAGTGCGTGCGTACCGTAGCGTGCGTGGTGTGTGTGTGGTGTGTAGTGTGTGTGTGTGTGTGTGTCGTGCGTGGGTGCCGTGCTCCCGCGCGCGCGCGCCGCATGCGCGCGCGGTGTGTGTGTGTGTGTTGTGTGTGTTGGTGTCGTTGTGTGTGTGTGTGTGAGAGAGAGAGAGAAGAGGAGTGTGTGTGTATGTGTGTGTGTGTGTGTGGTGTGCTGTTTGTGTGTGTGTGTGAGCGTGTTTGTGTGTGTGTGTGTGGTGCTGTGTGTGTGTGTGTGTGTGTTGTGTGCAGTGTGTGTGTGTGTGTGTGTGTGTGCGTGTGTGTGTTTGTGTGTGTGTGTGTGGTGTGTGCTGTGCGTTGTCGTGTGTGTGCGCCGCGCGAGTGTTGTGTGTGCGGTATATGTGTCTGTTCCCGCGGTGTGTGTGGTCTGTGCGTGTGTGGAGAGATGGCACGCTTGTCCGCGCGCGAGAGAGAGAGAGAGGAGAGAGAGAGAGGGAGGAAAGCGACGAGAGTTTAGCTATATGTGCAGGAGCCACAATTGTAATCGTATTCGCGCTTGTCAGGAAAACCTATAGTGTAATAAAGCCAGTCCGTGAAAGACCTAGCATGAGTAATAAATGAGAGAGGGAGGGAAGAGAGAACGAGCGGGCGAGAAGAGAGCAGAGAGAGAGAGGACGAGACGAAAGAAGGAGATGGCGAGAGAGAAGAGGAGAGAGAGCGCGAGAGCCGGGAGAGAGAGAGACGAGAGAGAGAGAGAGAGAGAGAGAGTAGAAGAGAGAGAGAAAGAGAGCAGATGAGAGAGAGAGAGAGAGAGCGCGCGGGCAGCCGAAGAGAGAGAGAGAATAGCCAGAGTGAGAGAGAAGGCGGGGGGGGGGGGGGGTGGGGAGGGGGGGTGGGGGGGGGGGGGGGGGGTGGGGGGGGGGGGGTGGGGGGGGGGGCGGGGGGGGGGGGGGGGGGGGGGTGGGGGGGGGGGGGGGGGGGGGGGGGGGGGGGGGGGGGGGAGAGAGCAAAGAGCAGAGAAAGAAGAGAGCCAGCGAGATGAGCGAGAGAGAGAGAGGGGGGGGGGGGGGGGGGGGGGGGTTGATAGAAGAGAGGAGAGAGAGAGAAGAGAGAGAGAGAGAGAGGAGAGGAGAGAGCAGTGAGAGAAGAAAGAAACGGTAGCCTAAGATATAGATGGGTGACGGACGGTGATAGCGTGAGCGATTGCTCCCCATTATATTGTGGCATCCGGGTGCCAGATATAATGCACATGCACCTAGTGTAACCATGCTTGCCTATGATGGCTTTTGAATAATGTAGCCGGGCTGCCGGTACTAACAATACAGGGATGCAGCGCATGTAATGATGACGACAGCCATTATATCCTGCTGCTCTAATCTTTTGGGGAAGGATGATTAGGGTTAGGTTTGATGTTAAAATTAGAGTAAGTGCTTAGGGTTAGGGATATAAGCACTAGCGAGCCAATATCCCCTACTTGAAGTTCCCCTTTTCGGCTAATGTCTCATGCTAAGTCTATTGTCATAATATGTGCTTAGCTGTTCACAGAGACGGGGATACACTCGTCTCATGCTGGAGTTTATCTGTTTCTAATAATTG
>NW_014577582.1:77380-79645 GCF_000485595.1 Priapulus caudatus
TGTGTGTGTGTGTGTGTGTGTGTGTGTGTGTGTGTGTGTGTGTGTGTGTGTGTGTGTGTGTGTGTGCACGTGTGTGTGCGCGTACGCGCGTGTGTGCGCGCGTGTGCGTGCGTGTGTGCGTGCGTGTGTGTGTTTATCGGGAGGGCAGCCCATGCAGCTAATGCCACTCACTGCTCTGCGTACCGAGCCGTAATGGGATTGGCGGTCCGGCCACACTAAACACTCATGCTGACCACGGCTGGCGGATTAGGGACATGCAGCTAAACACCCCCATCGCCACGGGGCGCTCAAACACACGTACAAACACACACACACGCGCACGCACGCACACACACACACACACACACACACACACACACACGCACACACACACACGCACGCACGCACGCACGCACGCACGCACGCACGCACGAGCAGGCGACCCGACAGACTGAAACATGTCACACAGACACTAATCAGAGCGGCAATCATTCGTCGCTAATGCGCGCAAGACACTCACGCAGATTGGTTGACATGAATATTAATTCGGGGGGGTCGCAGATCGCGTCGTAACGATAGACGCGAAAAACTCGAGACAAGCATCGAGAAGAGAATCGAAAATGAGAAAACGAGCAAACGAGCGTCGCCTAAGAAGCGTGGCGTAGGAGAAGAACGCGAAGGGAGAAGACGAAATGGAATGACAGGAAGAAATGAAGAAAGGGAGGCATGGGCGGGGAAGTGCAAGAGAGGGCGTGCGGGGAGATGAAAGGGCGAGGCGTGAGGGAAGAATACGAACAGAAGCGTAGGAAGGAGACGAGAATGAAGAAACATGCGGAATGTAAAAAGAGTGTAAAGAAAATGTGAAGGGGCAGGAAGAAATGGAGGAAGGGAGGCATGGGCGGGGAGCGCGAAGGAGAAGACGCGGGGGAAGAGAAAGGAAGAATACGAACAGAAACGAAGGAAGAAAGAGGACGAGAATAAAGAAGAGTGGAAAGAGACAGAGAAAGGAGGAATAGGTGGGGAGCTCCTGAGTGAGTGAGTGGAGGAGCGAGAGAAGAAGACGGAGAAGCAAGAAGGAAAGGAAGAAGGAAAGGAAGAAAAGATGTAAATATATAATACATGAACGAACGAACGAACGAACGAACGAACTAACTACCGAACGAAGAAACACATGAACACACAAACGCACACGAGCAACGACACGAAACGAACGAGGCACGAACAACTAAACTAACGACACGCAACGAAACACGCCATGAACACACGATTACGAACATATTACGAACACACGAACGAACGACACACGAAGAACAACACGAACAAACGACTCTAGTCTGCGAGCACGAACAACGAACGAACGACCGGACGAACGACACGAGCGCAAACGAGCAAGACGTACAACAAAAACGATCGAAGGCGGGAAAGACGGGAGGTACAAACGAAAATGCGGCTCGCGTCCGATGCCAGTGGCGCAGAACCTCTAACTTTCGATATATTCTAATTTAAAACAACGACAGGCATTTCCCTACTGAGCAATAAACCGAGGTTGCGTGTTCGCAGATCAGAGAGAAAGCAAACGCGTCCGAAACTGCCTCTTGCACCACGTCATGTATTATTTATAACCGTCAACGCGTCAATGAAGGTCGCGTCAAACACCCGACGCCGTGGCCGTAAGCTCAGTAAACGCACCGTGTCGGGCTTCAGCGCTCTTCCCCACTCGACGCACTGCCTCCAGCGTCAGCCAGTCCACAGACACGTCAGCGTACCGATGCGCGGAGCAGCTGCCCGCGACGTCTCCCCTCTCTCTTGAACGAACAGATAATTGCTGTTTTACATTTTGCTAAGCCACGTGATTGATGAGGCTCGTGGTTCGTTAGGCCGCCGTCAGGGGGCGCTGGACGCGCTGTCGGCTGACAGACGAACCGACGTCACAAGAAAGTAGACAAACAATTAGCAGTGCAAGCATGTCCGACCTCGCACGAGTAAAAAAGTAATTGGACGACAAACCGCACCTCGCGTGCTTACAACCGGCGGGATATGCGCGAGCGGCGCCCGAGGCCCCTCGATGGGCGTGGGTGGGGGTTTGCGGGCCCGCCGCGGCCCACGTCCGCTGTGGTGCGCGTTGCTAGGGGCGCCGCCGCGCTTTATGTGTGTGGACGGCCTAGCAGTAGCAAACCGTCCCAACACCTGTGTGTCGGTGTGTGTGATGTCGCTGTGTGTCTGTGGTGTGTGTCGTGTCGAGGACACGTGTGTGTGCGCGTACGCGCGTGGTGCCGCGCCCAGCTG
>NW_014577582.1:79975-86951 GCF_000485595.1 Priapulus caudatus
GTGTGTGTGTGTGTGTGTGTGTGTGTGTGTGTGTGTGTGTGTGTGTGTGTGTGTGTGTGTGTGTGTGTGTGTGTGTGTGTGTGTGTGTGTGTGTGTGTGTGTGTGTGTGTGTGTGCGTGTAGGCAAGCATCTTAGGAACAACACGTTACGTGATCTGGTCCCCCATCTAATAAATCCCTTTAATATTATTCCTTATCGCTATTATTATTATTTTATTATTATTAAGATTATTCCTTCTTATTCTACCACCCCTCAGCTATCTTCTCTGGCGCCTTTCCTCAGTCTCCCAACCCTCTTTCTTTCTGAGCAAGCTATATTATGAAGTGTTCTTCAGTCCGTATTTCACTCCTGAAACGGTGCTCGCGCATGCGCAATATCCCCCGAGAAGCAATATTTTTTCGAAAATTATGCATTTAATATGGAGAGAAGGTAGTCTAGCTTAGATTTATGAAATAAAATTTTATCAATATACCTCTCTTGAGAAATAGGAAGAACACCTTGCATGTAAGGTGCCCGCTGCATATACCAGTCAGTACACAATTTGGCTACGTTAGTGTGTTAGCGCATGCGCAATATCTCAACAGGAGAGTTATATTTCGTAATAAATATGCATTTAATATGGTTAAGGGGTATCTCAGCATAGATTTATGAAATAAATTGTTATCAGTAGACCTGTGTTTATGATTGGGAGAGCGCCCTAGCCTGTTGGTGGCAAAACTACTAATTCATCCCCTTCTGTCCGTCCCTTGCCTCCACCTCTGTCCCTCGCTCAGCCTCCTTCTTTTTTTTTACCGCCCTCAGTTATTTTCCCTGCCGCCTATCTTCAGTCGCCCAACCCTCTGTCTGTCTTAGCAAGCTATATTATGCAATGTTCTTAAGTCCGTACTTCACGCCTGAAACGGTGCTCGCCCATGCGCAATATCTCCCGACAAGCATTATTTTTGCAAAAATTATGCATTTAGAATAGGGAGGAGGTACTCTAGCATAGATTTATATGATAAAATTATATCAGTATGCCTCACTTGAGAAATAGGAAGAAGACCTTGCATGTAAGGTGCCCGCTGCATATACCAGTCAGTACACAATTTGGCTACGTTCGTGTGTTACCGCATGCGCAATATCTCACCAGAGGAGTTATATTTCGTGATAAATATGCATTTAATATGGTTAGGGGGTATCTCAGCATAGATTTATGAAATAAATTGTTATCAGTAGACCTGTGTTTATGATTGGCAGAGCGCCCTAGCCTGTGGGTAGCAAAACTACGAATTCATCCCCTCCTGTCCTTCCCTTGCCTCCCCCTCTGTCCTTCGCTCAGCCTCCTTCTATTTTTCCCGTTCTTAGCTGTCTTTCCTGCCGCCTATCCTCAGTCTTCCAACCTTCTGTCTGTCTTAGCAAGCTGTATTATGCAGTGTTCTTCAGTCCATAGGCCAACTGTACGCACGAAACGGTGCTCGCTCATGCGCAATATCTCCCGAGAAGAAGAACATTTTGCAATGATTATGCATTTAATATGGAGAGGAGTTAATCTAGCATAGATTTATGAGATAAAATTATATCAGTATGCCTCACTTGAGAAATAGGAAGAAGACCCTGCATGTACGGTACCCGCTGCATATACCAGTCAGTACACAATTTGGCTATGTTAGTGTGTTAGCGCATGCGCAATATCTCACTAGAGGAGTTATATTCCGTGATGAATATGCATTTAATATGGTTAGGAGGTATCTCAGCATAGATTTCTGAAATAAATTGTCATCAGTAGACCTATGTTTATGATTGGGAGAGCGCCCTAGCCTGTGGGTAGCAAAACAACAAATTAATTTCTCCTGTTCTTCCCTTGCCTCCCCCTCTGTCCCTCGCTCAGCCTCCTTTTTTTTTTACCGCCCTCAGCTTTCTTCCCTGTCAGCTATCCTCGGTCTCCCAACCCTCTTTCTCTCTTAGCAAGCTATATTATGCAGTGTTCTTCAGTCCGTACTTCACGCCTGAAGCGGTGCTCGCGCACGCGCAATATCTCCCAAGAAGCATTATTTTTGCAAAACTTATGCATTTAATATAGAGAGGAGGTAGTCTAGCATAGATTTATGAGATAAAATTCTATCAGTATGCCTCACTTGAGAAATAGGAAGACGACCTTGAATGTAAGGTGCCCGCTGCATATACCAGTCAGTACACAATTTGGCTACGTTAGTGTGTTAGCGCATGCGCAATATCTCAACCGAGGAGTTATATTTCGTGATGAATATGCATTTAATATGGTTAGGGGGTATCTCAGCATAGAGTTATGAAATAAATTGTTATCAGTAGACCTGTGTTTATGATTGTGAGAGCGCCCTAGCATGTGGGGAGCAAAACTACGAATTCATCCACTCCTGTCCTTCTCTTGCCTCCCCCTATGTCCCTCCCTCAGCCTCCTTTTTTTACCGCCCTTGGCTTTCTTTCCTGCAAGCTTTCCTTAGTCTTCCTGCCTACCTCTCTCCCTGCCTGCCTGCCTTCCTCCCTGCCTGCCAGCTCTCCCTGCCTGTATGCCTGCCTCCTTACCTGCCTGCCTCCGTCCCTGCCTGCCAGCTCTCCCTGCCTGTATGCCTGCCTCTCTACCTGTCTGCTTCTCTCCCTGCCTGCCTCCCTCCCTGCCTGCCAGCTCTCTCTGTCTGTATGCCTCCCTCCCTACCTGTCTGCTTCTCTTCCTGCCTGCCTTCCTCCCTGCCTGCCAGCTCTCCCTGCCTGTATGCTTGCCTCTCTACATGCCTGCCTCCCTGCCTGCCTGTATGCTTGCCTCCCTACCTGTCTGCCTTTCTTTCTGCCTGCCTCCCTCCCTGCCAGCCAGCTCTCCCTGTCTGTATGCCTGACTCTCTCCCTGCCTGCCTCTCTCCCTGCCTGCCTCTCTCCCTGTCTGTATGCCTGCCTCTCTCCCTGCCTGCCTCTCTCCCTGCCTGCCTCCCTCCCTGCCTGCCAACTCTCCCTGCCTGTATGCCTGCCTCCCTACCTGCCTGCTTCTCTCCCTGCCTGCCTCCCTATCTGCCTGCCTCTCTCCCTGCCTGCCTCCCTCCCTGCCTGCCAGTTCTCCCTGCCTGTATGCCTGCCTGCCTGCATGTCTGCCTGCCTGCCTGCCTGACTGCCTGCCTGCTTGCCTGCCTGCCTGCCAGCTCTCACTGGCTTCCTGCCTGCCAGCTCTCACTTACATGCGACATTCGTCCTTCACTACTTGCTGGAGGATCATCGCCGCTGATTGGCGGGTGAGATATCATCGGCAGACGCCGCTCCCGCCGCTGCTTGCCGCAGCGTCCTTCATGAGGCCATGAATCGTTATTTTCGTACGCACGCAGAGTTCATAATTAGCTATAACTGCTGAATGGGAGGATGAGCTGGGGGCCGGCGGGAGACAGATAGATGTGGTGACGGGAATGGTCTGGTACGTGCGAAGGTGAGATAGCGGTGAGACAAATGAGAGAAGGCGAGACAGGCCTCACTGGCAAACCTAAAGAAAGAAAAAGAGAAAGAGAGAGAGAGAGAGAGGAGAGAGAGGAGGAGAGAAGGCGAGGAGGAGAGCAGGAGAGATCAAGATAGATAGAGAGATAGAGAGAGAGAGAGAGAAAGAGAACGAGCGAGAGGGAAAGGGAGAGCGCGAGAGATATAGAGAGAGAGGAGGAGGGAGAGAGAGATAGAGAAGGAGAAGGAGAGAGAGGAGAAAGAGCGAAGATGAAGAGAGAGGAAGATGGAGAGGGAGAGGGAGAGGCAGATAAAGAGAGTGCGTGTGGGGGAAAGGAGAGATATAGATAAAAATAAATAGTGAGTAAGAGAGGGGGAGGTATAGCTCCTAGGTAATAGCTTATGCTGCAAATAGTAACCATTTGATTGTGCTGCATCTAATCCAATGAATAGTTTATGCTGCACATAGTAACCATTAGTTTGTACTGCATCCAATAAATGGTTTATGCTGCACATAGTAACCATTAGTTTGTACTGCATCCAATAAATGGTTTACCTCTACTCTTGCTCTATCTCTCTTTCTCTCTCATCTATTCTCTCTCTCTCTCTCTCTCTCTCTGCTCTCTCTCTCTCTTCTCCTCTCTCTACTCTTAGCTCTCTATTTCTCCCCATCTCTCTTCTACTCTTTCTCCCCCTCTCTCTCTCTCTCTTGCTCTCTCTCTCTTCTCCTCGCTCTCGCTCTCTCTCTTACTCTTTCTTACTCTGGCTCTCTATTTCTCCCCTACTCTCTCCCTTTCTCACTCTCGCTCTGCCCTTCTCTTCTCCCTCCTCTTTCCTCCCCTCTCTCACCCCCTCTCTCTCTCTCTCTCTCTCTCCCGTCCGCCGATGAGATCACGTTGTCTTGGCAGATGAGTTGAGTCGCAGCGCCGATGACAATTCAAAACCATTAATTTACTCTCATCGGTGCCCACGATTTTTCCATCGGCAACCAGCTGCGCGCGCGCTGCTTGTTACACAATGGTCCTCTTTTTTTTCTCTCTTTCTCTCTCTCTCTCCTCCTCTCTCTCTCCTTCTTTCTTCTCTCTGCTGTCTCTTCTCTCTCTCTCTCTCTCTCTCTCTCTCTTCTCGTTCTCTGCGTCTTTCTTTTCTTCTCTCTCTCTCCGTCTCTTTCGCGCCGCGCTTGCACGCTGCTCTCTCTCGCTCTTTCTCTCTCTCTTCTCTCCTCTCTCTCTCTCTCTTCTCTCTTCTCGCGCGCCGCGCTTGCCACGCGGGCTCTTCTCTCGCTCTTTCTCTCTTCTCTCGCCGCGCTCTCTCTCTCGCTCTCTCTCGCGCCCCCTCTCTCTGTGTTTTGCTCTTTCCTCTCTCTCTCTCCTCTCTCTCTCGCTATTTCTCTCGCTCATTTGTGCTCTCTCTCCTTCGAACGATCTCTCACCCACTTTCTCTCACACACACTCTCCCGATATTCTTCCGTTCTTGACGTGTGCACGAAGCGTGTGACGTAAGACGTCGCTGACGTAAGACGTTGTGACCGCTAAGCGATGCATCGGTTGTCACCCACGTGATGATGATGATGATGATGATGTTCAACATTAGCCACTGTTCATGATATTGTGACATTGAGCAAGGCACCTCATTTCATTGCTACTGGCTGTTATTAGCCTAGCCATGGCGACTGTTTCGTCTTTCATACCTGGGTCACGCGACAGCAAGCACAAGGTGAATAATCTGGCACGCTATCTATTTATATACAGGCGGGAGAAGAGCGGGGAGATTAGCCGAGTAGAGAACGAGGGGGAGGGAGGCGAGGAGGCGGGAGAACATCATGCTATATATATATATTATATATATAAATATATATATATATAATATAGACAGAGAAACCATGCATTTGAGCATCAATGGATTCCATATCTCTCTACTGTTCACGGAATCGTCGAGTGGAGCGAGAATAGATAGCATTGGCCGGACTGTCGGATGGATGGGATTTATAGACAGATCGATTTTATGGACGGATTCATGAAGGAAATATGAATGGAAAATGTACATGAGTGGATGGATGGAAATGGATGGGGATGGAGGGATGGATGGATGGATTGGATGGATGGATGCGATGGATGGATGGAATGGGATGGATGGATGGATGGATGGATGGATGATGGAGGATGGATGGATGGATGGCGGAGATGGATGGATTGGTATGGATGGATGAGATGGATGCGGGATGGATGGGAATGGATGGGATGGATGGATGGATGCGCATGATGGATGGAGTAATCGGAGGATAGGATGGATGGCCATGAGACTTTGGGATGCGATGGATGATGGTCGCTAATGGAATGGATGGATGGATGATGGATGGATGGATGGGAGAAACTGGATGGATGCGATGGATGATGAAGCGAACGGGTATGGTAGATGGATGGTGCGATGGATGCGATGGTGATGGGCATGGATCGGATGATGGATGGATGGATGATGAAGGATGGATTGGATGGCATGGATGATAGGAGGATAGAAATGGATAGATGGTAATGGATGGAATGGATGGATGGATGGAATGCTGATGGCTGGCTAGGTATGCTGGATGGATGGCTGGAGATGGATGATGGACATGAACAGATGGATGCGATGTATGAATGATGGATGGATGGAATGAATGGAGGCAGATGAGATGAGGATTGGAGGCATGAGGACGGACAAATAGAGATGGATGATGGCATGGATGGTTTGGATGGAACGGCATGGTATGGTCATGGTATGGTCTGGATGGATGGCTAGATTTATGAACAGATATATCAGAACTAATAACAGACGGCTGTGGGATAATAGAGGCGTTACGTTGCTGTATGGCTACGTGCCGCACGCATGACTACATATAGACAGCACGGGGGTTGTGTACAACTAGTGCATCCACTGTTACACGCGGACAGCTTCCTGGGATATTTACCATTCAGCAGTCGCTAGCAAACCACTCTCTTACACTACAAGCTAGCTCTTCCTCCAAACGACAACGCTCGCAAGCGAGAACACTCAAGTAAACTAACAAAAACAAAAGCGAGAACACACACAAGTAAACTAACAAAACAAGCGAGAACACACAAGTAAACTAACAAAACAAGCGAGAACACACAAGTAAACTAACAAAACAAGCGAGAACACACAAGTAAACTAACAAAACAAGGCGAGAACACACAAGTAACTAACAAAACAAGCGAGAACACACAACTAAACATAACAAAACTAAGCGAGGCGAGAACACACAAGTAAACTAACAAAACAAGCGAACGTCGTTTGTCGGCACGAGCGGCCCCCTGGGCTGACGTCGGCTGCAGACGAGAGGGCGGGCGTCGGTCGGGTCGCATGGCAACAGCGTGATTGGCATGTGAAATGTTGCCGGAAGAAAAACGCGCCAATATCATGTACTTACTGACGTCTCCTGTGTGGTGTGGTGCGTGCGTGCGTGCGTGCGTGCGTGCGTGCGTGCGTCGCGTCGTGCACGTCCCGGTCTCTCTCTCTCCCTCTCTCTCTCTCTCTCTCTTGCTCGGGT
>NW_014577582.1:86961-96604 GCF_000485595.1 Priapulus caudatus
AAATGGTTTATGCTGCACATAGTAACCATTAGTTTGTACTGCATCCAATTAAAGGTTTATAGTGCACATAGTAACCGTTACTTAAAGTTACATACATTATACATTACTTCATGTTAGCCAGTAGATTGCTCCGTGCATTAAGCTTTGGCTTACGCGGCAAGCACACAATCGTTGACGCGGGTGCAGGGTGTGCAGCACCACGCCACACAATTAGCTCAATAATCATAATCTATCTATCTACTATCTATCTATCTATCTATCTATACTAGTCTAGTCAATCTGATTATCTATCTATTATCTAATCTATTATCTAATCTAAATCTTAACTATCTATCTAGCATTATTCACTCTATCTCTTATTCTACATATCTATCTATCTACTCTCATCTATTATTATCGTATCTATACTATTAATCTAATCTATTATCTATTTTCTACTAATCTATCTATCTATCTAATATATCTATCTATCTATTTATTATATCATATCTATTATCTATCTATCTATCTAATCTCATCTATTTTCTATCTAATCTACTTATCTATCTATCTATCTATCTCTCTCTATCTTATCATATCTATCTTATCTGATCCTGATCTATCTATCTATATAATCATATCTATCTACGATCAAATCGATATCTATCTAATCTTCTCTCTCTTCTTTATTATCTTCTGTATCGCTCTCTCTCTCTCTCTCTCTCTCCTCTCTCTCTTTCTCTCTCGTACTCTCTCATACCCACCTCGCTTAACGATTCGTAGGCATCTGACTCTCCCTTCCCTATCGGCGGGATCTATGCTCCCCACACGTCGACTCTCCTCATATTCTCACTCTTTTCACCATCATATCTATAACGCCATCTATCTGATTCCCTCTCGCTCTGCTGCCGCTGCTGCTGCTGCTGCTGTCACTCGCTCGCAGACGCCAGTCGAACCGCCGAGAACGACGTCAATGACAGTAAACATTTAATTATGTATGTGAGCGATAATATGATGGCGATCGCGGGCCGCATGACAGGCCAGCGATGAATAAAAATCGGGCATCGCCAGCGGCGGCCGCGACGCCAAACGACCGCCGCCGTTTACCACTGTTTTACCACTACCGCATTTCCAAGTTCACCGCCACCATTGCCTCACCGGACGGTGCGGAGACGGACGGAAAAACGATAGTCGAGGGAGTAAGTATAGGATTAATATAAATAAATAGACAATAAATTTGATTAATCGATCGATATAATAGATCGACTGATAAATAAAAAGATAGATAGATAAATACATATAAATAGATGGATGGATAGATAGATAGATAGATAGATAAGATAGTAGATAGGATAGTAGATAGATAAATAGATAGACGGATAGATAGTAGTAGCTATAGATATGAGTAGATTAGATTAGATAGATGATAGTAGACAGACAGACAGGACAGAGGAGATAGATAGATAGATAGCTTAGAATAGGAGAGTAGAGAGAAAGAGAGAGAGGACAGAGAGAGAGAGACCTGCGCGAGAGACTAGAGAGAACGAGAGGAACTGGGAAACAGCGCCTACGCGCGCTGAGGACAGACAAGCATGAATGAGAGGATGGGAAGGGACTGCGCGACGAATGGAGAAGATGACTGAGGAGTTGCGCGGTCGTGCGCACGTATGGGGCGCGGCGCAATCTAATGCAGATGGAGGGGAGAGGCCAACTTCTGTTACAATGCAGATGCGGTCTCCAGAGATGCGCAGCAGCAGCGTGGATGAGCGGACAGAGAAGACGACCCGCGGGCGACGCGGAAACAGATGGAGAAAATAGGCATCCATGATTAGCGAGGAGTGGCGGGGAGAGCATCAATGGGCGGAAGGGGAGAGCATTTTCTCGATGACGCAAGAAGAAAACAAAAAACCCCCCCAACGGGGGGAGGGAATATTCTGGGCAGAGGTGAGGGCATGGTTGTGTGTGTGAGAGAGAGGGACGGAAAAGAGGAGAGAAGTAGAGTGGTTTTGGAAAGGAGAGAGAGAGAGAGATGAGAGAGACAGAAAGAGGAGAGAGGAAGGGAAGATAATCACAGGAAGAGAAAAAACAGAACGAGAGAGGAGAAGATTAGAGGGCCGAGGGGAGATAGAAGAACTGAGAGACGGAGAAGAAGAGAGATGAGAGAAAGAAAGAGAGGAGGAGAGAGGAAGAGAGGAGAGATGAGACTAGTGAAGAGAGAGGTGAAAAGATGAGAGAAAGAGATAGCTAGTGATATGATAGAACGGAGAGAGAGAGACGAGAGAGAGAGAGGGGCAGATGAGAGGAAGAGAGAAGGTATGGGTGGACGCTTAAACAAATATGTGAGAACCAATATGTTAAGTTGACCAGTGTAGTGTGCACAAGAACGAATTAGAAATGGTCAACGATGTGAACGAGAAACGAGAGAGAGGAGAGAGAGATGAGAGCGATGAGCGAGATGAGATGAGAGGATGAGAAAGAGAGAAGAGAGGACGAGAGGGAGATTTTAGAGAGAGATGAGAGAAGAATAAAGGAGAGAGAGCTAGAGAGCAAGAGGAGCTAGAGTAGTAGAACAGATAATAGTGGGGAGAGTAAGAAAGGCATGATAGAACATATGAGGCAAAACCCGCCCACTCCCGGACTTTGAAGATGAATTGATGCCTTTCTCGCACAGCAACAGTCACGTAGCTTGCCAATATATTCCAAAAACCCGCCTCCACATCGGTTCAATGACTCTCGGCACGATTACGATGCAGAATGAGATGGAAACGCAGTATATCTCGATGACGTTCGATTTTATTAGAAAGCGACTGCGGATGCGCAACTTAGCGACTTTGTGTCGGCCGACGTTGCATTATGGCACATCGAACTTACCGCGCTGGCATTTGCTCAATTGACTCAGTATTTTTACTATAACTCTAGAATTTGTTGCGCGTGCGAATGATCGGTGGTGATATAGTCCATTACAATATCTCATAATCATTGTAAGGTTAAGTATATGCGATGGAAGAAGCCGTCTCTCTCCCGTGCCTTACTAACGAGCGTCAGCGATCAGTCGAAAGCATATCATCATCCGCCGTACCTTTCCCCCCTCCCCGTTCGCAACTGTTGCGTCTTACCGCTCCCTATTTACACCGGCCAGCTGTAAAACCCTACCAGTAGACGATTCGCTATCTGTGGTAACCTTCTGAGAGAGATGGCATGGTAGGAGGCGAACGCATAGAATAAACATAGTTAGGACTAGTATTCAATATTATTCTTGAACAGGGGGCAGTGGGCCGTTATTGGATTATCCGTAAAGTTATGCTAGTAGTTAATGCTAGATAGATAATTATGATAATGTTTATGTACGAGAGTAGCTGCTGTGACAGAACGTATCCTCAGCACAGGCCCTTGCCAGGTTTCAATAATATAATGGTAGATAAAGACGTACTTATTATACGTGTGTATTAGGGTACTAAATAATGTACTGAACCGACTATTATGAGATACACAGATTACCAAGACTGGTTAGCTACAGAAGTGTAGCTAACCCTAACCCTAACCTAAACATACTTGAAATTAGACATAATACTAGAACACCTGGAGGAACTTACTTCGGGTAATATATGTATGTGGATGAAACGACTTTCTGCGTCCCCAGTGTGCGCGGATTCCATGGTGGCAGCAGGTTTGTGTCCCAGCTTGAGCATTTGGACCCCGGATTTGCAGGAATTTTAATAGGTGAAAAGAGAGTATAGAAACATTAGTTGGTGTAATAGATTTCGTATTTGATTTTAGTTTATATTTTATGAAACGCTTCCACGTGCTGTGTATATGTAGTACAAGTGTATGATTGTTTTAATTTACCATACAGGAATTCATAATTTGATGTCACAAGGCTGCACTGTTCAGTATGATGAGAGGTCGTCACAAACTCAAATTTGATACATCACAGTATTTGCTATCCTGATATGGTAACAAAATTTATATTTTGATGAAAACGACACGGCTTGATTTATTCTGCAAACCAGACATTTGCCATGTAACGATAGGAGATCAGTCTAGGCCAGTAGCAAAACAATGGAACATGAATACCCGCTATTTGTATTTTTTTTTTTTTAAGATGGATATGATAATGAATGTTTTTGTATGTGTTAAAAAACATATTTGAGCATCATATAAAAATATAATTCCTATAATTGTAATTTGTTATGTAATTTGATTTCATCACAATATTAAGTTACTGTAGGGTCTGGCTCCAGCCTCTCGTATGTTTTAGAGATTATTGCGAGGATTTTTTCATTCTGTAACTTTTGCCGGATGTTTCTGTCCAACCGCCCGGTTTACAGCGGAAGTTATATGTTAGACTATTGGTTAAGAATAATTTTTGTTCTTTGACACGGGACCCAGCACCCACCATCCCGCCAAAGGCTGCTCAGGAGAAATCTGCGTAGCTATGGTTGGCCATCGTTTACTCATGGCGGAAATAAATATTTTTGCCGCGGATTAAATTACGAGTACAACGCCTCTGATTAGGTAATAAGTGGTAAACTTGGATTAAAACCGCGGGTACTATTATTTGAGTGGCGCACCACTTACGGCAAGTCTTGCTCTAAGCGCTGTTGTTAACGCCGGTCGTCAGTTCCCGGCCCCCCCCCCCCCAGGTCGGTAGCATACGCCATAGCAGCTATATCTCTACGCGCATTTCGAGACTTCCCCAAGATCTGCCCTCCAGAGGTTCACACTCGATCCCACCTTTCTCTCTCCTCTCTCTCTTCCTCTCTCTCTCCTCTCTCTTTCCTCTCTCCTCTCTCCTTTCTCTGTCTCTCTATGCTGTCTCTTCCTTCCGGTGTCTCTCATCCCCGCCGCTCTCGTTCCCTTCTCATCCTTCCTTTTTCTTCATCTCCTATCTTTTTTCTCTCTTTCGTTCTTTCTCTCTGTCCCAGGTCTCTCTCTCTCTCGTCTGTCTCTATCGCCGGCACCGGTTCTCTTTCTTCTATTTCTTTTGTTCTCTGTTTTCGCTCTTCTGATCTCTATGTCTCTCTCCCCCTTCTTCCACTATCCTTTTCGGAATTGTTCGCGTGGAACGTCTAATCAGGAGGTGTGATTGCGGTCCTAATGCGGCGAGGATCTGAGTGGGCCGGCGGTTGATGGATAACCTCTCTCTTGCTATCTCTCTCCCGCTGCGTCGTCCGGGCGGCCGCTCGCATGCACTCGTTCTGAGATCAATAATCACACAGCGACGCTACCGGAACTTCCTTCCTGCACCGCCGGAACTTCCTGTGGCACTAGTACTGCGGCGTCGTCTTCCGCCGTGGCGGCGGGAAAGAGAGGAATCCTATATAAAGAAGAGATATCCTAGGTGGTGGAGGTTGGGATGTCCGCCAGGGTGCTCTGCTGTAGTCCATCCGGTGGTCGCTAGGACCGAGTAACGTCTAGACCGTCACGACGGCCGCCTGCGTCATATCTGCGTCATGCTTGCGTCGTCGCCGCCATCGCCAGTGCATTGTACTGCGATCCGTCTCTTTGTGACGCAATCAGAAGTTTTGTGACGAAGTAAGTAGCTGCTGACGCTGTCTTTGACGCAGCCAGTAGCTTTTGACACTGTCTTTGACACAGTCAGTAGCTTTTGAAGCTACATGACGCGCAGCAGTCCTTTGCTGACGCGATCTATGACAAAAAAAGACGTTATGCGTTTCCGCAGTTAGTAACGGAGTCGGTAGCTGATAACGCAGTATGTGTCGCGGTCGATCGCCAGTGACGCGGTATTTGACGCAGTCGCGCGGTATCCAGTAATGCGTTGTGTAACGCCGTCGATGCCGCGATGCCTGACGCAGTCGTGACGCGCTGTTTGACGCAGTCGGTAGCTGATGACGCGGCGTGTATGAGCGCCGTAGCTGCTGCTGCCGCCGCCAGCTCATGCGAGCTTCTGCTGCCACGCTACCGCTAGCATCGCCATCCTGCTGGGCTGGCCCCGCGCTTACTAACGCTCCTCCCGCATGCAAACCACTCAGCGTCAGTTGCAGGCACGCAATATAGCGCGCGTCTTTTCGTTTATTACATAAATACAAATACATGAACACGTTTAAATCTCTATCGTCTGCATGCGCACGCACGCACGTATATTCGTACACGCACGCACGTACATCTGTACACGCACGCACGTACATCAATACACGCACCTACGCTCATGTGTACGTGTCTCAAATGGCGTGTAGATATACTCATTGCCTGCATCTACATGTAGGCACGCACGCGTGCACACATATCTGTCTACGTCAACATTAATCTATCTACGCGCGGGTATCCGCGTATAGAGTAGAAGAACAGATAAAAGTGGGAGAGAAGAAAACGAGACAATGATAGAAACATATGAGGCAAACTGACTTGAAGATGAATTGACTGCCTCTTCTGCGCACACGCACACAGGCTCACTAGCTCTGCCAATAATTCAAAACACGCTCCCACATCGGCTCAAATGAATCTACGGCAACGCTCTAACGATGCAGCATGGAAGGGAAAACGGCAGTCATATCTCGACTGGACGTCAGATTTTATATAGAAAGCGACTGCGATGCGCAAACTTACCGACCATTGTGTCGGCCGACGTTGCTATATTGCACATCGACAACTTACACACGCGCTGCGCATTCTGCTCAATAACTCAGTTATTTTACTCAATAACTCTAAGAATTATTGCCGTGGCGGAATTGATCGGTGTGCCATCATAGATCCATTACAATAAATCAATCATAATCATTGTAAGGTAATATATCGAGAGAAAGAAGCGCCTCTCCTCTCCCCGACTACTAACGAGCCTCCAGCGATCAGCCGAAAAGCTATCATCATCCGCCGTAACCCTTTCCCCCTCCCCCCGTCGCAACTGTTGCGTCATTACCGCCTCCCCCTCATACACCGCCAAGCTGTAAACAACCCTACAGTAACGATTCGCTATCATGGGTAACCCTTCTAGAGAGATGGTACATTGGTAGGAGGCGAACCAGCCCATAGAAATAACACACTAGTTAGACTAGTATCTCTATATATTTCTATGAACCAGGGGCAGGGGGCCGTTATCAAATACATCGTAAAGTTAATGCTAATGTTAATGCTAAGATAACATATATGACTAATGTTAATGTTACGAGAGTAGCCTAGCGCTGACAGAAACGTATCACAGCACAGGCACTTGCAGCGTTTCAATAAAATATAATGGTAAATAAATACGTACTCTATTAATACGTGTCGTATTAGGTACCTACATATATGTACTCGAAGTACATATATGTATACACAAAGTATACCAGACTTGTACTACAGAAGTGTAGCCTAACCCTAACCCTAACCCTAAACATACCTCTGAAATATAGACATAATACTAAACAACCTAAAACTACCTCGGGTACATATATGTAGTACCTGATACGACAACGACCCTTCGTGCGTCAGTGTGCAGCGGCAGCCATGGCGGCAGCCAGCGTTTGTTGCAGATGAGCATTTGGACGGCATTTGCAGGAAATTGTCGGTAATAATAGGTGAAAGAGAGTATAGAAACATTAAGACTTTGGTAGTAAATAGATTTCGTATTGATTTAGTATTATATTTTATTGAAACGCTCCAAGTGCCTGTGTACTATGTAGTCACAATGTGTATGATTGTATCACAGCTATGAGAAAACGGGGAGAAAACTTACCATAACAGGAACTTCATAATTTGATGTCACAAGGCTGCTGATTCAGATCAATGAGGGTCGATCACAAAACTCAAATTCATACACATTTATTGTACATCACAGTAATTTATGCATATCCTGATCATGGGTAACCACAAATAAATAATATTTGATGAAAAACGACACGGCCTTGAATTTATTCTGCACAACAAGACCAATTCTCACACTGTCACACGAGACGCGAGAATCGTCTGGCCAGTGGCAAAAACAAGAGAACAAATGCCATACGCTATTTGTAAATGTTTTTTTTTTACGATCGGTAGATAATTAATGTTTTTGATGTGTTTAAAAAAAACACATTTTACGCATCAATATAAAATATAATATCACTATAATTGTAATTCTTAGTGTAAATTTGTTAATTTCATCACAATATTAAAGTTACTAGAGGGTCTGGGCTCAGCTCTCGTAATGTTAAGAGGTTATTTGCGAGGATTTTTCATTCTCGTAACTTTGCGATGTTTCTGTCAACGGTTTACAAGCGGAAGTTAATGTTAAGACTAATGTTAAGACTAATTTTGTTTTTGACAACGGGCCCCAGCCCACCCCACCATCCCCGCCAACAGGCCTCCGCTCAGGAGAAATCGCGAGCCTATGGTTGGCCATCGTACTCATGCAGAAATAAATATTTTTACCGCGGTTAAATTACGAGTAACACGGCCTCTGATTAGGTAAAAGTGGTAAACTTGGTTAAACCGCGGTAAAATATTATTCCTGAGTGCGACAGCCAACTATACGCACCTCCTTGCTCCCTAACGCTGTCCTGTAACGCGGTCGTCAGTTCCCCCCCCCCAGCGTCGGTAGCATACGCCATACAGCTCACATCTCTACGCGCCATCTCGACAGACTCTCCCCCAGATCTGCCACCTAATATATATATATATATATATATATATGCATAATGTCTTGTCGGCGGAATGATGAAGCTGGCAGTTAAGAATTTCAATAAGCATTCAATCGGCGATTAAGCGGAGCCGAGCGCCATAAACTCGTCGTACCATTTTAAAAATTCCTACGTTCCCAATCGATACCTAATTTGTTTTTGCAGGATATTGCGTCATATTGATTTATCATGTGCATCGTACGGCGTCGAGTGGCCTCGGGGCACATGCTACTTCATGTTACACTGTGTCTTTTGCAGTCCGACTTTGAAGTTGGTCGTGCTGTCGATGATTGCAGCCGGTAGTTTTAATTGTACGTATGAATTAACTTTTCATTAATTATGCGTCAGATTGTGCAGGAGATTCAGATGCGCCGGCGAACACGCAAACACGCACGTACGCGCGCGCACGTACACGCGTGTATGTATGGGTGCAGTTGAATGTGTTTTCCCTTGCGATCTTTTAAGTTTTCTATTGCCATCCTCTCCTTCTTCTGCTCTCTCTCTCTATCTCTCTCGCTCGCTCTCTCTCTCTCTCTCTCTGTGTGTGTGTGTGTGTGTGTGTGTGTGTGTGTGTGTGCGTGCGTGCGTAGGTGCGCGCGCGTGTGTGTGAGTGTGTCTGTCTGTCTCTATTGCACTCGCTTCGTATTTCTCCTATTTCTTGCTCCTCCATCTCCTATCTACACATTATATATATTTCTATCTTAATCTGCCTACCCACTCTCCTTCCCCCACTCGTTCTTTCATCTTTCTCATCTACTTTTCCATTTTCCGTAGCGGCAACATATTACGGACCACCTTTGCGGCTTGTTGTCAACCCGGCTTGATGCGCATTCTACATCTATTTAGTGATGAATAGCCAGTAATGAAGCGACAAAACGACATCACATGCTGATGCTTCGAGACTGCATGTGTGTGCACGTGTGCATCCTTACTTATTCAACATAAAATCCATATCTATGCGTAGATGGATGAATGTGTGTGTGTGTGTGTGTGTGTGTGTGTGTGTGTGTGTGTGTGTGTGTGTGTGTGTGTGTGTGTGTGTGTGTGTGTGTGTGTGTGTGTGTGTGTGT
>NW_014577582.1:96629-103851 GCF_000485595.1 Priapulus caudatus
TCTCTCTGTTTCTCGCTCTCTCTGCCTCTCTATGTCTCTCTCTCTCTCTCTCCCACTCTCCCTCTTCGGATGCTCCTCCGCTGGAACCGTCTAATCAGGAGTGTGATTCGGGGGCGAGGCTGAGTGGGCGGTGATGGGCGGGAGGTGTCATGCAGCAACGTCAAAGCCATTACTCCGACACTAAGGCCGCCAGTAATGACAAGAGCGTCCGTGCGTGCGTGCGGGCCTAGAAATGACTGCTGAAGCATCAGGCACCCGCGCACGCTCGCACGCACGCACGTATCTCTATCTGTCTTATTCTCTCTCTCGCGCGCGCTCTCTCTCTCTCCCTATATCCCTCTCTCTACCTCTCTCTCGCGCGCTCTCTCTCCCTCTCACTAATCCCCTCTCTCACTCTTCCCTCTTTCTCCGCCTCTCTCTCTCTCCCTTTCTCTCTCTCTCGCTCTGCCCCTCTCTCTCCCTCTCTCACTCTTTCCCCACGCTCCCTCTCTCTGTCCCCCTCTCTCTACTCTCTATCTCCCCCCCTCTCTCTCTCTCTCTCTCTCTCTCTCTCTCTACTCTTGCTCTCTCTCTTTCTCTCTCTCTTTCTCTCTCTCTCTCTCTCTCTCTCTCTCTCTCTCTCTCTCTACTCTTGCTCTCTATTTCTCCCCCCATCTCTCTCTACTCTTTCTCCCCCTCTCTCTCTCTACTCTTGCTCTCTCTCTCTCTCCCTCGCTCTCGCTCTCTCTCTCTCTCTTTCTCTACTCTGGCTCTCTATTTCTCCCCCTCTCTCTCCCCCTCTCTCACGCTCGCTCTGCCCCTTCTCTTCTCCCTCTCTCTTTCTCCCCCTCTCTCACCCCCTCTCTCTCTCTCTCTCTCTCTCTCTCTCCCGTCGCGATGAGATCACGTTGTCTTGGCAGGATGAGTTGACGTCGAGCGCGAATGAAATTCAAACCATTAATTTACTCTCATCGCCCAACGATTTTCCATCGGCAACCAGCGCGCGCGCGTGCCTCTGTTACACAATGTCCTCTCTCTCTAACAAATCGAACAAGGCTAAAAAAAGAAAACGGTGATTCTATAAAGCAAAGTATCTTATGACAGAACAAAATTCCCCTCAATCTAACAACCATCTCTTTTATCGCATATAGCTAAGAATTTAATAGTCCTCAATACAAACGTCATCACTAGATTCCGAAAATCCACACAACTTGTTACCTTTCGCCCGAGAGTAAGAGCTGCAGGGTAGATGACTGTCACGGACAGGCGCGCCTGTTTCAGGGTATTATATGCATGTAAGTCGTCTGTAATCGCGCTTGTAACAGCGCGCATATAAACGAAAGCTTTGCCGCGTAACGAGCTTCATGAATTATAGGAATATATTCCCGCATAAAAATCGTAGCGAGCGTGTAAACGCACGCGCGTGTGCACGCGTGTGCACGCACGCGCATATGTCTACACACACGCACGCGCATATGCCTACACACACGCACGCACACACGCAAACCCGCGCACGCACGCAAAGACGCACGCACGCACGCACATATTCAAGCGCGCGTGAACACAACCACGCGCGTGACTCACGCACACAGTCCGATTACTCCTATTAGCTTTAATGGATTCTACTATTCATATTTAGATTCAGACGGTGGGGGGCTCCCTCTCAAACACCTACTAATGGCCCGTGAAATCAGTCGCTTAATATTGCCCGTCTGACCCCGTATATTTCTTCTCGCATACCGCTAAAAATTTCGCGCGTCCAATGCTGCCATCTATCGGCGAGGTTTTAGTCACCGTATTGTTCGACGCTCGGCGAATTAATTTCGCTCTACATCTCACTTTACCGTAGTTCGATTACTTTATTAAAAACTTTCCACTTATTTAGGAATCGATGACGCTAATATACTGCGTTCGGACTGTTCGACTATATATATGCACGATCTATATGCTGCCTACTCGCTTTTCAATTTATCCCGAACGTCTGCCGCGATATTAACGCAAGTAAATATCAGCGTTCAATGTGAATTGTGTCGCTAATGCGTTCTAAATAGCGTTGATAACGTATCTCATACGGCGGACAGCGAACAGAAGACAGACGCTTGTGTGAATTAAATCGCCTCTCGGCAGCTCCGATTCTGTTGTCGTGGTAGTAAAAACCTCTTTGCGGAGGCCCGTGTAGCCGGGAAAAGAGCAAAAACTCGTACTTATGGAAATTTTTCATAATGTATTTTTGATGAACATTTCCCTTGTATGCGAGAGCATATTACGCTTAGTAAATAACTTATACGTAAACCGACGTGGGACAGCATTGCTATTCCATAAAAAACAACGTTGTCATTGTATATGCAATGGTCAATATCAATCGATACGTGATTGATTACATCGATCGGATGGTATCGGGAAATGCTTCATTTTATTGATTAGTAGTCAGTGCAAGTAGATCAACCCAATAACTCATAATAAAAAATTACAGAGTGCAAAAATAATAATAATAAATATAAAACAATAATAATAAATAATGAAATTATACATATATGACACAAATGAAATGATCGAAATAAAATATAATATTAATAATAACAATAATATGGTAGATATATTGCATATATTCACCTTTATATTACAACACAAAATTAGTTTCTTAAAGGATTTTATACTGGAGGGACAAATGAGGACAAAGCAATAGCTCTCTGCACGCATTATATGTTATAAATTTTTTACTGCATTTACACATTTATTACTGCATCCACATTTATACATTTACTGTTACACTTTTATACTGCATAGTTTTACATACATGCATTCATAAATTAACATGTCTATATATATGTACACATATAAATATATTTATATATATACATATATACCAGAAGTAGATAATAGGGGACCCCTATAGGGAGATAGGTGTTCCCTATAGTTCTACAGACCTGTTTCTTTTGACAAGGAACTTCATGCACTAATCTACAACCATTCCTTTTGTCAAGAAACTTCATGCATTGTTCCACAAAGTTGTTCCTTTCATCAAGGAACTCCATGCTTTGCTCTACAGAGCCGTTCCTTTTGCCAAAGAACTTCAGATGTTGTTCTACAGAGCTGTTCCTTTCATCAAGGAACTTCAGCTGTTGTTCTACAGAGCTGTTCCTTTCATCAAGGAACTTCAGGCATTCTTCTACAGCGCCGTTCCTTTCACCAAGGAACTTCACGCAGTTCTACAGAGCTACTATTTTCACCAATGAACTTCATGTGTTGTTCTACGGAGCCGCTCCCTTCGAGGAACCTCGCGCGTTGTTCTCTACAGCAGTTCTTCCTTGGCGAGGGAGCGTCGGGCACCGGTCCCCACGCTCGGCCGGTTGTCCTTGAGCAGCGCGTTGTAGATATTACGAGCCATCGGGCTGTGTATCTGCCGCACCACCGAATCGACGCACAGGTTGCCGTGGCGCTGCAGCAGACACGGGTGCATGCGGTTTCCGACGCTGCGTAGCGGCACGCGTCCCCCTGGCGGCGGCGGCAGGTAGACACCGCCGATGACGCCGGGCGGGTGCCACTGGGTGACGCCGGTGGGCAGCTGGTACCAGGCCGCACAGCAGCGGTGAGCCTCGGCGGCCTGAAACGTGAGCGTCGCGTGAGAATTCGTGGCAGGGATGAAATAACTGACATTATACACGCAGGAGTGTATAATATAGACTATATTAGTCAATATTCTATATAGGCTCTATATTCTATATATATATTCTCTCTCTCTCTCTATATATATATATTCTATATTATATTATTTATATATAGTCTACATTATACACTCCTGATACATAGTGACACACGTGATACATAGAGTGATAGAACACACTCTGTATGTACTGTATATAACATGCACTGGACTCTGGTACGTGCATCATGTACCGTATTTTTTTGGCCGTATAACATTTTTTCTTCGAAATACCTTGGAAAAATCAATTGCATCTTCATGCTACTTCTACAAGTTATAGCTTCGGCTTAATATAAAAGTTTCTTTTACAGATAGATATATCTCATCATTTGCCAATCAGAAGCATTTTTTATGGTTCAAAGAATGATTTAACTAATACTGTTGATAGATTGTGGAAGATAAGATGCACTTGTGTAGTTACTCTGTATAGATTTCAGAAAAACGCCAAGAACACGGAAAGTGGTATGGCGGTGGTGCCATCTGTTGAGTGTGCTGGGTGCAAAAATGACCATATCAAGCAACAGCTTGTTCTGTGGTGTTGGTTAGGTAAAAAATGTTTTTGTTAGAATTGCCTTTTCGAAATTACGGTGTGTCTTCCATGCTGGAGTGTCTTGCGAGACATAAATTATGATGAAATCCACTGAACATACATGCATGCCCTGTCACATGGTACATAAACAGGTATTAAAATATTACATGCATTGCACATAGATAGCTATGAACATGCAACAAGAACTGACACACATATGGCATGCTGCTGCATGGTAAGTGTGATGTGAGGATCACCTGAGAGGTGGTGCGTGGGTACATCATGGCACTGCAGGCTTTATTCGGACTCCTCATCTGACGCATTAGGCAGCTCGTCGCCTGCTGCACCTCCCTCTGGGAGCTAGGCAGCCGCACAGGGGCGGTCCGCCTCTTCTTCACAGCTGGGGGTGGGGAAGTCGCCTGCTCAGGGTCGGTGATCGGGACGGGCCAGTCGTCGTCAGCTGTGCTGTGCAGGAACTCATCCAGCTGGTCAATGAGGGACAGTGTCTCGTCTTCTGGTGAGCGCAGGGAGTAGAACTGCTTGTCCAACACACTCCTGAATGCTGCCTACAATACCAGCCGAAATTTCGCTGGTACGGTACACTTAAATACACTAAATCACCAACTTTCCTATCATAATAGCACTTTACATCTTATTGTCGTGTTTGTGTATACTTGGGAATCACATGAAAGTGAACTATGATTGAACATGAAAGTCAACATCACTATTGAAACTGATAGTGTTATGTAAACCTACAGCTATGTGGTGAGCAGAAGCAGTACCTGGGATTTTACAACACTCGATGACTGTTTTTTACTGCCACCTCTCATGTCTTTGCTTGCCTGACGAAGCTTCAAAGCACCTGTTCTCCGTGTCAGCTGTCCAAGTAGATCTGGTTGGTCTCTGGTAAAATCCGCATGCCGAAACTCATCTAGCTCTCTATATTCGGCAAGGTCTTGTGCATCCCGGGTCCTGCTCGTCACCTGCAGCATTACCAGTCTACAAATACACGCTCTAAAGCAAACTTCATTACCATGGTCTATTTACCTTTGAATTTCTGTTTTTTTCTCCTTCGCTGCAATGTAAATTGTAATGTTTGGCACACCCTATTATGGCTGAGAGGGTCTATGTCCCCCAGGGTACTGCCGGAACGTACCCTGGTACTAGAGCATATAAATTAACGTGATTTATATGTTCTGCTGGTACTATCTAATATGCCGGACCGTACCTCGCCTACTCCACTAACGAGCCGCCTATGCCTACTCCATAACCCTAACCATATCAGATAGTTACCAGGGTACGTTCCGGTATACCGGACCGTACCCAGGGTACGTTCTGGCAGTACCCTGGGGGACATAGACCCTAGACGAGCCCTATTAGTATTATGCCCCCATTATGATTTAGATTATGCCTTCATGTTATTTTATTTTACCATAGCAACAGTCATCGCTGTATGTATATCGTGATTCGTGCTACGTCAGTACGTGCAACTAATAGTAATACGAAAGTCAGTTATCAATGGAACTTTTAAAATGAGTAATTACCGGTACCTTTCTAAACCCATACAAATTCAACTGTCGAATAAAGCTTGCCATGTTTTTTGTCTTAAACGTTGCTGCTCCTCCTTCTAGGTACTCTTCCTGGAATTGCTCACTATTTACCAGAATCGTTGTTCCGCTCCTATTCCATGAAATTGCGCCTGTCATACAACTATTCACAATATTCCACAACTTGTGAGGAAACTTCATATTTTCAAAAACCTTCTCAGTCTGTTTCGTTACACTTCCTGGACAGCTTGTTTGAGACTCTATATCCATTTCCGTTTGACTGTAGTTCCAATTCAAAAGCTACGAAATAATATCGTGTTGACTAGTAACAGTATTGCCGACTTACCAGGCCGGTAACAGTAAGAATTTATAAATAAATGACACTGACACAATTATTTTGATTTCTTGAATGCGCGTGAAACAGTTGTTATAGCAACCGCGCCCCTAGTGGCAATTTACACAAAATTTAATTTACCGTTGCCGTAGCAGACGGCTTATTGTAATTATTTTCTTTTCTTTTCGTTGCTTGCGATATATACTTATTGTATCCATTTACATTTAAGGACACATCTATGATATATATACATTTGATTTTGCCTTTTCTTCACGTATTGTAGCAGAAGTTCCATGTGATAAACTTGAATGAGTATTTTGCGTCTATATTAGTTTTACATATGACCACCATGCAGACAGTTCGCAGACTCTGAATATATAAATCACTTAAATAAGTTCTACCGCCCACTCTCTGGGAACGTAGTATTTGAGTTTTATGTGCCGAATAATATGCGTTCTTTTTTTCATAGTAGCCTACATGTATAAATTAAAGCTTGCTGTGCAATCGTGCAAATTTATCGTGGGAGTGCCGTGACATGATTAAATGACGGGACGGTATGGATAGGGCGCGAACACATCAGCGACGAGTCGCCCAAAGGAAATGACGTAGAAGGCCGACATTATAAGCATTTAAAAAAGAGTGGCATGCCATGCCTATATATATATATTACTCCCTAATAAAGATTTATAACATAAAGAAAGACTCAAGAAACATGATTATTTATTTAAATCATCTAAATTTTCGACGATATATTAGTTAGACTGTAATAGACATGCACGATGTACATATGATTGGTACTATGATTACTACTGTTTCTCATATTTGAAATTGGTTTTTAATCTTCTACTGTCCAGAGGAGTCGCGCGCTGATCCTGGAAGTAGGTTTACGTCTGCAGGCCTGCGCCTGCTATATTGTCGTCTACACTCTACATTGTAAATTAAACTTCATCCATACATAAAGAAACGGAATTAGGTCTCGCATCGTTTCATACCTACAAACGAGACCGCAACATTTACACACTACTTTAATTTCCTTTCACCTCTTGATTGGTGTCCGTGTGCTTTTACGTCTTTCTCTGGCTCTCTCTCTCTCTCTCTCTCTCTCTCTCTCTCTCTCTCTCTCTCTCTCT
>NW_014577582.1:103861-108309 GCF_000485595.1 Priapulus caudatus
TCGTCGTCGTCTCTTCTCTCCTCTCTCTCTCTCTCTCTCTCTCTCTCTCTCTACTCTCTCTCTCTCTCTCTCTCTCTCTCTCTCTCTATATATATAAATATATATATATATATATATATAATTACTCCAGTGAATAGTGACCATATTTGACTAGTACTTGTTATTTGCACGCTGGCTATCGCGGTGTGTGGGGGCTTGGCTTCACAGGACAATTATCGTACGTGTAGTCGGTTGTCCTGTGGCCAGCTAAGTCGTACGGCAAACACGGCCACACACGCGCATTTGCTAAATCCACGTGAATCCGTGACGAATCAGGACGAACAGCGTGTGGAATTCGGCAGCGCGTGAGAGCCATGCGCAGCGTCCGACGTGGAGGAGAAAAGTAAAGCAACGGTGGTGCTGCCTGCCGGACCGATCGTCTGCGTTTAACGACTGGCGGATTGTTTTCGTAGAGCGGCAAAAACGTCGCGCATCGCGAAATCAATGGAAATGATGGATGACACGAGCCTGTTCATAGTTAGTCATCGCCGTCGCTAGATGGCGCTCTGTTACGAGGTGTGAAATGTCGACTGACTGACTACACACAAGAGCGAGAGCCGGTAAAGGAAAACAAACATAAGAAATACAAAAATTGTGCAAGAGATTAACTGCCTGTATATTGTACGAGAAGTAACACGTGGTGTTTTACAATCTACATCAGGAGCTAGTCCCGCATTCGGCAATACAGTGTAACACACGAGCATTCGATAAACGATCGTCTGCAGCTAGTAACAAATGCAGGCAAACCATTAGCTAATACTAATTAATATGATCATTAATTACCCATTATATCAAATACCCATTATCTTTACTATTAACGCGCGTGATGTGGTACATAATACATACGACTGTCGTGTTGTCATCGACATATCTAAAGCCGATGACAAGATAATTATATAGCATCTTGTATTATTGCTTAATTGTCATACCTTTGTCTTCATTCTTAGTACGATCGTATTGCGTGCTGTCGGCAAACGACAACACATTGCATATCTAGCAAACACGTATCTAGCAAGCATTTCGCTTATCTGGCAAGCATTACGCTTATCTGGCAAGCAGTACGCTTATCTGACAAGCATTTAGCTTATCTGGCAAGCATTACGCTTATCTGGCAAGCAGTACGCTTATCTGACAAGCATTTAGCTTATCTGGCAAGCATTACGCTTATCTGGCAAATATTACGGAAAAGAGAAGGAGAGAGAGAGAGAGAGAGAAAGAGAAGGAGAGAGAGAGAGAGAGAGAAAGAGAACTGTCGGCAAACGACAACACCATTTGCCATATCTAGCAAACACGTATTCAGAAGCATTTCGCTTATCTGCCAAAGCATTACGCTTATCTGCAAGCCAGTACGCTGTAAATCTGACAAGCATTTACTTTATCTGGCAAGCATTACGCTTATTCTGGCCAAATATTACGGAAAGAGAAGAAGGAGAGAGAGAGAGAGAGAGAAAGAGAAGCGAGAGAGAGAGAGAGGAGAGAAGAAGAGGAGAGAAGAGAGCGAAAGAGAGCAAGAAGCAGAGAGAGTGAGAGAAAGAGAGAGACGAGATCCAGAGAGAAGAGAGAGAGCAGATGAGAGAGAGAGAGAAGTGAGAGAGAGGAGAGACAGAGAGTCGGAGAAAAGAGACCGAAGAGAGGGGCGAGAGAGAGAGACATGAGCGACGAGTGATGAGAGAGAGATAGAGATGAGATACGCATAGAGAAAAGATCTGAGGAGCAGGAGAAGAGAGAGACGAGAGAGAGAGAGGCAGAGAGAGAGACAGGGCAGAGATGAGAAAGAGAGAGAGAGAAGAGAGCGCGGAAGGAGAAAGAGGAGCAGAGAGAAGAGAGAGAGATGAGAGAGAAGAGAGAGAGAGATGAGAGAGGAGAGCTGACGAGAGAGAGAACGAGAAAGAGAGGAGAGAGCGGCGGGGGCGAAGAAAGAGAGAGAGCACGAGTAAATGAGCGAGAGCAGAGAGAGATGGAGAGAGCAGAGAGCAAGCAGATGAGGAGAAGAAGAGAGAGAGAGACGAGAGAGAGAGAGAGAGAGAGAGAGACAGAGAGAGCAACAACTCAGTACTGACACGTGTTTAACTCAAACAACAGCGTTCGGTTCGGTAGGGTACATGCCTGTACGTGTGCGAGTAGGCAGGCATACCATACACGCTGCGTAGTGTATATTTCTTAATACGCGCTTTCAGTGTTCCACGCGCCGCTGATGCACATCTTACGCTGCATTACTGCACTTCTATTAATGAGCACCTCTATGCCGCACGTACGCCCCTCACTCAATCGACGTGGTTATATCGCTGAATGTCGACTTGTCACTTTCACACACTTCTACGTGTTTGTGTTAGCCTAACACTGCATCGTTCATCAACACCTGCACGCGCGTGCAATATACGAACAGTTATAAAAAAAACATTCTTGCACGACGAAGCACAGCATCCTTTTTCTCCAAATCATTGATGAGTATTGGTCGTGGAACATGCGTAGGCGTGCACGCGGCGACACACGTCTACGCCACCGGTCTCCCCGCCTTTCTCTCACTCACCCTCTAATCTCTCTCTCGCCGCCTCCTCTCTCTCTCTCTTTCTTTCTCTCGCTCTCTCTCTCTCTCCTCTCTCTTCTCTCTCATTCTCTCTCCTCTCTGCTCTCTCTCTCTCTCTCTCTCTGTCTCTCTTTATCTACTGACTGATGCGACTGGAAACATCTCTGCTGCAAACATCGAGAAACATACATAAACTTCGTGTTTTATCTTAATGACAATTAAGCCACAAGCTACACGTTATCGCTCCCAACGCTCACAACCGCACGCACTATTAACAATAATATAATAAAAACCAGTTGATACCATTCTAACTTCGTTGTGCTACTCGCAGCCGAAGCACTCGCCGCGCAACTCTGTTGGCTACTCGTCACCATAGCCAACAACTTGCATCTTCCATTCTCGTCCTGATTCGTTCAAAATCAAAGATTTCATTTCTCGGGAAAAGTATTAATGAAATTTTTCTAAATAATAATTGCGTTATGTGTTGTTTACAGTTGGCAGAGTGATTCTGTCCGTATATATTATTGCACGCGCGTCAAATGGAGCAATTTAAGGGATTCGGAATTATTCGTAATCAGGCTTATCATTCCTTATCAAAAACGCTGGGTGATTTTCGCAATTAGAAAAGTACGCTATGGAAGCATAGCAACTCGTTCGCCATAGAGGAATTGATGCACAAAGAGTAACGGATTTCTCGAGATTTTGCGTTTTCACATACGTGCACGTCACAAAACACACACACACGGCGCCCACGCGTACTGCGCCGCTAGCGGCGCTGTGCCACCATCTAACCGAACGCCGATCGCCCTAACCTTCACTCGCGCCTGTTTCAGGGACGCGGATGCACGGCCCGCGCTCCGTCCGCACTCCGCCGCGCCCGGTGTGCGGCAAGCTGAGGAAGCTCTACCGGCATGCGGCGTCGCGGAGAAGCATTCAAGCATCGCCGCCATGCACGCAGGCGACAAACACTCTCTGTCTGCTGATCAACAGCTCGGCTCTCGGTCGCTCGCGAGTCTTTCTGCCTTTCAACTCAGTTCTCTGCTCGCACTCAGTCTCTCGCTCTCGGTCGCTCGTGACTGGGTCGGTCGCGGCAGGCCCTCTTCCTCAGTCGCTACGACCGGAGTTGGCATGGCGTGCCGACGTCGTCTGGGCGGTCCGGCTCGCCTTGCCGTGAGCGACGGCTATCGACTGCTGGGGTAGCTGTGCATGTTGTTTCTTCTGACGAAATAGTTCTCCAGACTGCAGCCGCCTCTACCTCTTTTCTACAAAACACAAGAACGTCTTCTGCTCAGACGTGGACCTGCACGCACGCTCGTTCGCGACGCACGCTTCCGCACGAAATGCGCGCGCCTAATACATATACACCGCACGCATAACTCATGCCGCACGTAAAGCGTAGCACACATGCATAGCAGCGCACGCACGCATGCCGCGCGCGCACACACGCACACAACACACGCCACGCACGCACGCACCACACGCACACACACACACACCTCGCACACACACGCACGCACGCATGCTCATACGCACACGCACACCCACGCAGAATTGCAGTGTGGACGTTTGAAAGCGCATGTAAAATATACTGAACGAAAAACTGTTTCAAGAGAGAAGCTGTTAATGCCCTGATAGCCCGCGTTTTCCATTGCTTTCAACAACCATAAAACGGTTGTATTTTTCACAAAATACTTGAAAGTAGGGAATACGCGATATACGACATCACAGTGTGCTGCAGGTGTGTGTGGTGTGTGTGCTGTGATGTGTTGCTGTGTGTGTGTGTGTGTGTATGTGTGTGCGGTGTTATTGTCGTGCGTTGTCGTGTGTGTGTGTGCTGTGTGTGTCGGTGTGTGATTGGCGTGTGTGGTGTGTGTGCTGTGTT
>NW_014577582.1:108319-111271 GCF_000485595.1 Priapulus caudatus
ATGTGTGCGTGTGTGTGTGTGTGTGTGTGTGTGTGTGCGTGTGTGTGTGTGTGCGCGCGCGCGTGTGTGCGCGCGTGTATGTGTGCGCGCGTCTGCGTGCGTCTGTGTGTGTATATACGTACTTCATCTGGTAGTCGTGTTTCAGCGTGATGTCGTCGTACTTGCTGTAGTTTGACTGCAGCAGCAGATGCGACTCCTTCCACTCTATATGCACAGTCAGCTTCTGATCGGCATCCAGATACGGCCCATCGGCCTTCAGCTGTGAGGAGCAATACAGCAGCAGAGACAGGTGTTAGAAACATAGAAAAATATAGAGACACCTATAGGGTCTACCTATATTATTTCTATGGTTAGAACCATAGAAGTAATGTACTAGTGGCGTCTCTATAGATTTATCTGGTTAGAACGCCGTTACCAGTATCCGCTGAGACACGGTACGGTACCTCGATCCGCAGCAACTCTCGAGTAGCGCGACCGATATACGCTACACCGACCCCACGATCCCCCGCGTACGTCTTGTCTTCATACGTCACTTGTTACGTCATTTCCTCTACACGACGTCGTGTTTTCCCCCTGTGACGTCACTTCCACCACGTGACGTCATTCCCGTGCGTGACGTCACAACTATCCACCCCGCGTGACGTCATCTCCGTGTGATCGTGTGGCGATGACAGTCTGGTGGTGTGTACGCGGGTTTTTGGCTGCCGCCTGGGCATGCGCGATCGCCGCGTCTGCTGCGATTCAGTTTGCGCATTTTAAATTTTTTTTCGTGTGTGTGGTCACGAATGGGAAATGATTTCCCACCGTAATACCTTCTGCCGCCGTTTACGTGCCGTCACGCTATGCGGCGTCCGTTGCTAAGATACGAACAGAGGACGGTAGCAGCGGTGGTGGCGGTGCTGGCGGTTCTGGCTAGGGTACGCATCCGTTAACGTAGCAAGCGAAACGCGTCGCCGGTCGAGATTGCATGTGCGGCAATGCGTTACAGGCAAAATGAACCGCATTTGCTTTTTTTACCAATACAAGACGGTTACAAAAACTGCAAACCGCATTGTTGTTGTTTTTTAATATAATTAAGGCGTTTAAGAAGCGAACAACACGATTTAAAAAAAAACAAGACGGTGTAAAAGCAGTATACCGCATTGTTTTTCAATATAAAACGTTTAAGTAACTAACCGCATTTTTTTAAATACAAAACGGTTGAAAAGCAGTGAACCGCCTTCTTGTTTTTTCAATATAAGAGGGTTAAACAGCAAACTGTATTATTTCTCTTAAATATAAAACGGTTAAAAAGCAAGCCGTGTTATTTTTTTAAATAAAAGACAGTTGAGAAGCGTGAGCGGTATTCTACCGCTGCCAGGCGCCACCGTCGCTCGTTTCATCTGCGATGTTTTCAGCATTTCACGCGCCGAAGAGCTCTACATAAATTTCCACTCGCCTGCTAGTCGGCTACGAATGTGTTTGATCTTTAACTCAATCGATTGTGGAAATAGGTCCGGTCTTACCGATCCAATGATTACGTAATTGTGTTAAAAAAACTGGTGTAGTTTAAACGCGGACGAATTTTACAGAGAGCCGCGAGGGGAAATGAAAGGGGAATACCTATCAATGGAGTACGAGATATCATGCTAGAGCGCACCTTTAAAAGGGTAATAGAAGAGTAATAGATAAAATAGCAATACTCTCTCTCTCTCTCTCTCTCTCTCTCTCTCTCTGTCTCTCTTTATCTACTGACTGCATGGACTTGAAACACTACTCTGTGCAAACATCGAGAAACATACATAACTTCTATCCTTAATGACAACTTAAGCCACAAGCTACACGTTATCGCTGCCCAACGCTCACAACCGCACGCATATAACAATAATTAAATAAAAATCCCAGTTGATACATTCTAACTTCGTTGTGCTACTCGCCGCGAAGCATGCGCGCGCAACTCTGTTGGTCTAACTCGTCACCATAGCAACAACTTGCATTTTCCATTCTCGTCTGATTCGATTCAAAAATCAAAGATTTATTTTCTCCGGGAAATGTATTAATGAAATTTTTCTAAATAATAATTGCGTTATGTGTTGTTTACGTTGGCAGTGATTCTGTCGTATAATTATTGCACCGCGTCAAAGAGCAATTAAGGAGATTGGAATTATTCGTAATCAGGTTATCATTCCTTATCAAAAACGCGGGTGATTTTCGCAATTAGAAAAGTAACGCTATGGAAGCATATCAACCTGCGCGATAGAGGAATTGATGACAAAAGAGTAACGGATTTCATCGAGATTTTGCCGATTTTCACATACGTGCACGTCTACAAAACACCACACACACGCGCCCACGCGTACTGCGCCCGCTAGCGGCGTGTGCCGCCATCTACCGACGCCGATCGTAAACTTCACTCGGCTGTTTCAGGACGCGGATGCACGCCCGCTGCTCCGTCCGACTCCGCCGCGCGGGTGCGGCAGCTGAGGAGCTCTACCGGATGCGGTCGGGAGAAGCATCAGCATCGCCGCATGCACGCAGCGACAACACTCTCTTCTGTTGATCAACAGTCTCTGCTCTCGGTCGCTCAGTCTCTGCTTTCACTCAGTCTCTGCTCGCACTCAGTCTCTGCTCTCGGTCGGTGACTGGGTCGGTCGCGGGGCCCTCTCCTCAGTCGCTACCGACGGAGTTGGCATGGGTGCCGACGTCGTTGGGCGGTCCGGCTGCCTTGCCGTGAGCGACGGCTATCGACTGCTGGTAGCTGTGCAGTTGTTTCTCGAGCGAATAGTTCTCCGACTGCAGCGCCTCTACCTCTTTTCTACAAAACACAAGAACGTCTGTCTGTCAGACGTGACCCTGCACGCACGCTCGTTCGCACGCACGCACGCACGAAAATGCGCGCGCTATACATATACACACGCACGCATACTCATGCGCACTTAAAGCGTAGACACATGCATGCACGCACGCACGCAC
>NW_014577582.1:112840-114551 GCF_000485595.1 Priapulus caudatus
ATCTATCTATCTATATATCTATCTATCTATCTATCTATCTATCTATCTATCTATCTATCTATCTATCTATCTATCTTCCCCTCATTCTCGCACCAATGTCGACGTGTGAATACACGGAGCGGGAGCACCGCCACGAGAGGGCGCTGTTATTAATCGACAAGCCGACGCAGGTTTCTGCAAACCAGACGTCGTGCGACGACGACCCGGTCGCCGCCGACACCGACGCGCTCTTCCTCGTCACGTACGCCGTCGTCATGCCGACGCTGTGCTGCGTCGGACTCGTCAGCAACGTCGTCAACCTGTGCGTGTTGCGTCGCGGCGCCGATGCGGTCGCCACCGGTACCGCGCGCGCTGTCGGCAGCGGCGTCGGCTGCTTCGCGTCGCCCGCGTACGTCTACCTACGCTGTCTCGCCGTCGCCGACCTCCTAGCGATGGCGTTTTGTCTGCCGATGGCGGCGACGCGCGCGGTCGGGTCGCCGTACGCCAGCCGCTGGGTGGCGCTCTACACGGCCCGCCTCAGCCTCTTCCTCGTGAATGCTGCGATCGCTGCCAGTAATCTTCTCGTTCTCGCCTTCACGACGGAGCGCTACGTCGCCGTGTGCCGACCGACGGTCACCAGGGGGCGCACGCATCGCGCCAGCCGCGTCGTCGCCGCGGTGATCGGTATCTACAGTGTCGTCGTCGCGACGCCGGAGCTGTTCGCGTGGCGCGTCGAGGACGTCGGTGGCGCCACCTACGCGGTGGTTTATAACGGCGGGTATTTGGAGAGCGTGTGGCTGTGGTTGGTGTGGCCGTGGCTGAAGGAGATGACGACGAAGATGATGCCGATAGCAGCCGTCGCCGCGATGAACCCGCTGATCGTACGTCGCTACCGCCGTCGGGCACGCACCAGCGACGACCGACGACGCGCGCGCGACGAGCGGCGCCTCCTGGTGGTGCTCGCGGGAGTCTGCGCGGCGTTCGTGGTTCTGTCGACGCCGTCGGCCGTGGCGACGGTGATGTATAACGACGCGCGCATGCGCAGTTACGCGTTCGTCGTCTTCGTCTGCGTGAGCAACTGCATGGAGATCGCGAACAACGCGCTCAATTTCTACGTCTATAGCGTCGCGAGCTCCGACTTCAGACGACACTTGCGCCACCTGTGCGCCTGCAATAAGGTGGCGCCATCTATGGAGACGAGCGAAACGAGCGTCGAGGGATGAACTAGATCACGTTATTATAATTATTGTTATCGTAATCATTACCATCATCATCATCATCATTATCATCATCATCATCATCATCATCATCATCATCACCATCACCACCATCATCATCATCATCATCATCATCATCATCATCATCATCATCATCATTATCATCATCGCTTAGATTCCCCTCGAGATCATATCAGCGCAGCGCGGGCCGGAACCTCGCGGGTGAAGCATGGCGAAGGTGGCGGAGGGAGGAAAGGAAGAGGGAGGGGGGGAGGCGCCCGCGCGTGTATGGGATAAGCCGATTTTAATCATGAGAATGTTTGACAATTATTGAACTTGTAGAATTAATCACGCGATCGGATATCTCAAGGATTTGTGAAAATTGTTGAGCGGAATCAGATTTCGGAAATTAATATGCATGGGTTATTAGAATTATCGATTGACCTATAATTATATATATATATATATATATATATATATATATATATATATATATATATATATATATACTAGTA
>NW_014577582.1:118010-122055 GCF_000485595.1 Priapulus caudatus
TGAGCAACGATGATGATGACGGCGGCGACAATGAACGATGACGATGACGACGGCGACATTGAGCAACGATGATGATGACGGCGGCGACAATGAACGATGACGATGACGATGACGACAATGAGCGACGATGGTGATGACGACGGCGACAACGAACGACGATGATGATAACGACAATGAGCAACGATGATGACGGAGGCGACAATGATGATGACGGTGACGACGACGACGATGACGGCGGCGACAATGAGTGACGTCCGCTCACGCGACGTCATCCGCTCAGCGCCCGCGATGCTATCGACGTTGCGCCGTCAGCAACAAACGCGCAAAATAAACTCCTATATTCACTGCTATAATCTGCGCTGGTATCTATCAGCTGATTGCTACACATGAACCTCATAGTAACACGCCAGATTATACTGCAGCTACTACTGGGGAGGCTGCTTTACTACTTTGTCTGCGTGTGCTTATGCAGCTAGATTCACTCTGTAACTGAGCAACTACTTAGTGTATAAGCGAGCGTGCGTTATATATGTCTGATGCGCATATTGTACAGAAGCTAGGGGATATAATTGTGTACTTTTTGACGAGAGTATGAAAATTGGCACATAGGTAGATTAAGATATGTACATTTATACGTATCATACTATAAGTACTATACATTCAAGTCGCGGCTACGGTGGAACTATGCTAGGGCTGAGAGATGCGCAGAGATGACTGAGCTATTGTCTTATATGGACCGAGCAGAGGTGCATGCGACGAACTTGACCCTTCTCTCCTATTCCTTCTCGTTTTCCTCCTTTTTAATTGCCAACCATACTTTTTGTTCTATTTCTTATTCTCTTTCTGGTTCTCCCCCCTTTCCCTCTTCCCCTTCTCCTCCTCCCTTTTCTCTTGATCATAATCATCATAATCATCATCATCATCATCATCATCATCATCATCATCATAATCACCATCATTATCATCATCACCATAATCATCATCATCACCGCCGTCATTCTCATCATCATCATCGTCATTATAATCATCAGCATCACTATCATCGCTGATTAACTTTGTTAGGCTGGTCGATCCTATCCGGATCGCAATTATTGACCGTGACGAAGAAGCTGCTACCACTATGGCAACTCCCGCCAGTCACTCCGCATCCTCACTCCTCAGCCTCTTCTCCGCTGCGAGGTAGATGTACAGCGGCGGAGTAAAAACACTCGCAGCGGCAGCCGCGGTAAGACTGCTTAATCAATCTTCGTTCTAATTAGCTGGAATGGATCGGCTAGCGTGTCTGCGTGCTGGTGGGGCTGCAGCTCTCAGAAACTTTCTGCATGATGATCTTTTGCTGTAGAGATCTTTGTTTGTGATCGTGGAGATCCTTGTCTGTAGTCGTGGAGATCTGTGATCGCGGAGATCTTTGTTTGTGATCGTGGAGATCTTTGTCTGTGATAGCGGATATCTTCGTCTGTAGTCGTGGAGATCTTTGTCTGTAGTCTTGTAGATCTTTGTTTGTGATCGCGGAGATCCTGGTCTGTAGTCGTGAAGATCTTAGTCTAAGCTCACACAGCTTTCTCCAACGTGCGAATCAATGCATAACGTGTGTAAGGCTGCGTACGTTCAGCTTAGAAACAGCGCATTGTATGCCACGTAACGTAGCTGTACCAGCTGCTGAAGTGATTCCGATCTTTCGAACGAGCATTTTTTCTCAAAAAACCTTGACGTTTTTTTCCCAGAGAATCTTCTAAACTCGTGGAATTTGGATGAAGTTACACATATAAAATTGATTAAGGCGAGTTTAGCTGCGTAGCTTCCCGACAGTTTAGCTGCCTCGTAGCGGCACGTTAGGTTAACTGTTTCGCGGAACAAATTCTCGTTCGATGTAACTGTGACTTCAGTAAAGCATTTGACTGCATACGTCACGCAACGCGAATAAATATACTCTATAATATACTGTATAATATACACTATAATATACTCTTTAATTAATAGACTTTATAATGTACTCTTTTAATATACTCTATAAATGTACTCTATAATATACACTATAATATACGATATAATATACGCTATAATATACGATATAATATACGTTATAATATACACTATAATATACTCTATAACATACTCCATAATATACCCTATAACTTAATATTTGTATCATCCATGTACAATGTTGTTTAATCATTTTTAAAATGGAAAAACTAAATGAACTAAATGTTATATATCTTGTTATCAACTATCACAATACATTTGGGAACCGATAGCCTAGTTATTGCGATAATTTATGTATTTCATATATTCAGATTTGTGAGTTTCATCTGCGGTCGCGAACATTTCGTCTGCGCTCACGGAAACCTTTAATGTTTGTTTGCTGCATCATAACTCAATATATCCGACTCACAGATTGTCCGCTGTCTATCGACTGATATCGTCCCAAAGGATCCTTCGTTCCAGAAATATGTCCTTTTCTTCTTTTTATCATTTTGTCTGATGAAAATCATTACTTAAAATTCAAGCAAGCAGGGCGCGGAAAAGTTTCTATTAGATTGGGTATCGACATCTGTATGTGTGCGCAGTGTTCTATATCTCAATTTACTCACACGGACAGAGCCTCTCCTCATACAGTCTAGCATCTCCTTTCTCCGCTCCGCAATGTCTCTACCTTTTCTTTTTTTGCGCGTCGAAAAGAAGCTGCAGTCCGATATGTAAGCAACAGTTTCGCTTGCGATGTTGTCATCCTCAATATTGTTCAGTGATATAACAAATGATCTTTCCAGGCTTACGGAAATGGATGTCGGATTTCACGCGCGTACGTCGTGCACGCGTCAGCATAGTGTCAGTGTCGGTAGCGTCAGCGTCAGCAGCGTCACGTCAGCATTCACGCAGGCTGGTCAGCTCAGCAGCACCACCAGGCGTCAGCCGTCAGCGTCAAGCCGTCATCGTCAGCAGCGTCAGGCCGTCAGCAATCAGCACGTCCGCGTTTTAGGAGCCGTCAGCAGCGTCAGCAGCGTCAGCAGCCCCCAGTTGTGGCAGCCACATGACAGCCACACGCAAACGATCCGTCTGTAACACGACTCAATTGTTTCCGGGCCCCGAGGATCTAAAACTCCCTACATGAAGCCGTGTAAAAACTTCGCGGCTACCCTTACTCACGCGGGCGCCTCAACCGTTGCTCATGCGCGGCGACGTGCAGACGACGAATCTAACGCTGCGGCTTGCAGAAGCCCTTCGCGGGGATGCGGAAGAGCGGCGAGCGGTGGATGCGGCGTGCAGGAGCCGCTCCTGCGTGCCACGAACGCTGGTCACACGGCAGGGGAAATTGATGTGGGCAAATACACGTGCGTATACGCGGGACACACGCGAGTGGTGAACACGTTATACCGCGTGCTACTACAGTGCGCACACGTAGCTACCTGTATATAGGCGCAAGCCTATCCCAGCAATCACATCGCGTGTGTGTAACATGATACGTGTATACACCATGTGCATGTACCGCTCAAGTCTGTGCACGTGTGTGTAATGTAATTTTATATCTGCCATATACATTGTATATTGTAATTATATCTGTATACACATGATGTTGTGTAACCTTAAACCTTACAACCTGTGTAGCGCTAAACGCATACCTGTAAACTCATAGCCTCTAACGCGTCTGTGTATATAAACTTAAATTATATACCTGTCAAGTCTGTGTATGAAACTTTCTTCATACCCCTACGAACGGTGTGCAATCTATATCCTGCCACATAGCTATTTGTGGAATCTCACAGCTGTTCATTTATGTATACTAATTCATCTCCACCTCTGTTTAGGCATATATCCGTTGAATCGCATTCTATCATCTTTTCGGCTTATCGCACATTCAATCGACTATCTTACCATCTCCTGCATTCCACTAAAACGTTCAGGTCCGTCTCTCTATTTCTGTCGCACTCAGTCCCCCCTTTCTTTCGCCTTCCGGCGCCCTCCCTCTTCTCTGTCGCTCTCTGTCTCTCTGCTTTGTCTCTCGCTCTCAACACACACTCTCTTACATGCTCTCGTCAGCTGTCTCCTT
>NW_014577582.1:122080-124580 GCF_000485595.1 Priapulus caudatus
CGAGGATAGTGCGCGAAGTGCGTGTGGCGCGTGAGGAGATCGTGGTCGGCCGACGTGTCGTCGCTTCGCCATGCGGGAACATCGACTACCTCCAATCGTAGCTGATCCGAACGAGAAGTGACGGTTCCGTCTCGATACTCGGAAAGCCGTCGCTCGCGTCAAGGTCGGGCATGCGCAGTCGGGTGCGTGGAACGCTCGTCAGCCGCGCACCATCGTCAGCTCGATGACATAGCTCGCGTTCCGGTCGCGTAAATTGACAACACGAGAATTCGTCGATTGAGCAAACATCTTGCACGGCGTGCCGTATGCGCGTTTCCGCGTAGAACACGCACGCGCGCCCAGTTGAACCCCTCGTTGCGACTGAAGTGTTCGCGGTTGAGGATCGTGATGGACGTAATCGAGCGCACCTGGAGCGGTCGTGCCTCTTTCAACACCAGGTAGACGCTCAAGTGTTTCTCTTGCGACGTGCACAGAGGACGACAGCACCTCGCTGGTCGGCGCGAGGCGACTCGCGCGTGAAGAGTCGGGGGGGTGACAAGCGGCTGTGGTGACAGGTCGCGACAGCAGGAACGTGAACACAAACACGTGTCGTGGCGGTCCCGGCAGCGCCACGGAAAGCGTGGCAGCTGCGGCCATGGCGCTCCCGTAGCGCGGCGAACGTGCGTTAGGGTAATGTGTCGCAATCACCATACAACAAGAAGGGAGGGAAAGGAGGTGAGTGAGCGAGTATATGACACACACATATGACACGCGCGCGCTACATACACACACACACACAACACACACACACCCACACACGGGCAACAGACACACATACACCACACACACGCACACATACACACCGCGCACGCACGAGCGCCAACACGCACCGACGGCAACACCAACCCACACAGTCCACGCATGCACACAACATGGTGCCGCACAGGCACCCACACACACACACACACACACACCACCACCACACACACACATCACCACACACACACTACCCCACACGCTCACACACACCGCACACGCACGCCGCGCGCACGCACACACGCGCCGGCGCACACACACACCAACACATACACACACAACCACACATTACACGCCCGCACCACCACACCACACACACACACACACACACACACACAAGCACAACGCACAGTCACAACACACAGCGCACCACATCACCACAGCCACACGGTCACACACTTGAGCACACACACACACACACACAAACACACCACACACACACACACACCACACACATCCCCACACCCAGTTGCGCCACACACATTACACACAGAGTTAAAGTAGTAAGTAAATACGTTATAAGTCTACTACGAGTATATCGTCACAGCGAGTGTTGCCTGTTGTTCAGTGCGTCGTCGTGCACAACACTAAAGATGTAATAAATAATTCTGCTTGTTTCCTCACATCGTTACGAATCAATCTTCAGGTTTTTATCAGAGGCTGGCTTCCATCGGCATGGGTCCAAAACACAGATAAAATATCATTCGTTTTCACAGCTCTACCGCTTTTTTTTTTTTTTACTATATATATAACAGAAGGGTCGGCAGTTGGGAAAAATCCAAAGACAGGGATCACTTTAAAAGTTATATGTAACATAAGCGCAAATTCCCATGGTTAATGAAGGCTCCAAATATTTGTGGCCTTTTGTTTGTTCGCGTGATCAAAGTAGACTCAAACTACCACGCAAATTTTGTAAGATTACTTATGTAAATTTAAAAAAGTGCTGAAAAATGTACGACCGGGACTTTCTGGACTCCTTAACGGGGCACCGGGACGTCCAATTTTTTTTTCCCACTTGAGGTTTCGCGGACACAGCCAATCAGTCGCGCACTCCATTGCACTCGACTTCCCGAAGCAACAAATGTTAAAATGAATAGCCTAACCCTAAACCTAACCCTAACTCGTAACCGAACCTAACCACTAACTATAATCCAACCATATATAATACAGAACCATTTATTACAAAACACTATCTGGTGGTCCGAACTCAAAGGGGAAAACAAATTTCGCCACCGGGACCAGCAGCCGCATCCAGGACGATCCGGTGAGACGGGACACTTGGGACCTTGTGTGATATATATATATATATATATATATATAGTATATTATATAACATAAGTGGGGAATTGAATACGAATGATGATTTATAATATATATAGTCAGGCAGCGTGTAATGACAAATTTGTCCATTTATAATGATATATTTTTAATGATATATTTTATATGAAATATGTTTAATGAATATATTTTCATTATACGTCCTGATATATATATATATATAGAAGTAAACATGATACGCTCATAAACGCAAATATAAAAAACGAATAATATTTCTCTCTCTCTATCTCTCGCTCTTTCTCTCTCTCTCTCTCTCTCTTTCTATATATAATAGTATATATATATACTATATATAATTAATATGAGAGAGAGAGAGAGAGAGAGAGAGAGAGAGAGAGGAGAGAGAGAGAGAGAGAGAAGAGAGTCA
>NW_014577582.1:126327-136626 GCF_000485595.1 Priapulus caudatus
CAGCGTCAGCAGCGTCAGCAGCGTCAGCAGCCATCAGTCTCTTGCAGCCACATGACAGCCACACGCAAACGATCCGTCTGTAACACGACTCAATGTTTTCCCCCCCCGAGGCATCTTAAAACTCCCCTACATGAAGCCGTGTAAAAACTCGCGCTTCCCTACTCACGCGCGCCTCACCGTTGCTATGCGCGGCGCGTGGCAGACGAGACTAAACGCTGCGGCTTCAGAAGCCCTCGCGGGGATGCGGAGAGCGAGCGGTGGATGCGGCGTGCAGCAGCAGCCGCTCCTGCGTGCGCACACGCTGGTACACGGCAGGGGAAATTGATGTGCAAATACACGTGCGTATACGCGGGACACACGCGAGTGTGAAACGTTATACCGCGTGTACACATGCGCACACGTAGCTACCTGTATATATGGGCACTATCCCAGCACACACACGCGTGTGTGTAACATGATACGTGTATACACCTGTGCATGTAACCTCAAGTCTGTGCACGTGTGTGTATGTAACTTTATATCTGCATATACATGTGTATATGTAACCTTATATCTGTATACACATGTGTGTGTAACCTTAAACCTATACACCTGTGTAGGTAAACGCATACCTGTATACACCTGTGTGTGTAACTTCATACCTCTACGCGTCTGTGTATATAAACTTAATTATATACCTGTCAAAGTCTGTGTATGAAACTTCATACCCCTACGAACGTGTGTGCAATCTTATACCTGCACATAGCTATTTGTGGAATCTCACAGCTGTTCATTTATGTATACCTATTCATCTAACCTCTGTTACATATATCGTTGATCGCATTTCTATCTTTTCGGTTATCGCACAATTTCAACCACTTCTTACAATCCTCCTCATTCCACTAAAACGTCAGTTCCGGTCTCTCTATTTCTGTCGCACCATCCCCCCTTTCTCGCCTTCCCGCCCCTCTCTCTCTGTCGCTCTCTGTCTCTCGCTTTGTCTCTTTCTCTCACACACACTCTCTTACATGCTCTCTCGCTGTCTCTTTTAATTTCTCTCTCTCTCTCTCTCTCTCTCTCTCTCTCTCTCTCTCTCTCTCTCTCTCTCTCTCTCTCTCTCTCTCTCTCTCTCTCTCTCTCTAAGTCGATCCGCAATATCACACAACTGCCTCTCTCCTCCAGATCAAATTCTCACTCTCTTCATCATCTGGTACTCCTACATATACTCTTTAACCCTCTCTTCTAATTTCATCTCCGCTCTCTGTCTCTCTCTCCTCAACACATTATCCTCACGTCTCTCATCTGCCCTCTCTTCTAATTTCTCTCTCTCCTCTCGCTCTCTCGCTCTGCACTGTCAGCCTCTCCTCCCATGATTTTCTCGTGTCTCGGCTTTATCTCATCGCTCTCTCTCGCTCTCCTCCTCACACTCTCAGCTCGGGCTCTCCTCTTCTAATTTCTTTCCTCTCGCACCACCACGCCTCTTTCAATGTGCTAACAATTAAAGCACCTAGCTACATAGACTGCGCTTATGCGCGCACCTTACTCTAATCACATTTTCGCGGGTCATTAGCTCGTTAGTTGGGCAATTTGTTACCCCGCCTACATACACTACAGTACGAGACAATGCCTCTAAGACCGCACAACGCCGACTGAGTCACAGCCACTAATCATGCGACGCACCTAGCAGCCGAATCCCGCTGGCTTGGCTGGAGGAGCACGGAGGAGCTGAGCGTAGGATCGGAGGGATGAAAAGGCTTGTGTGTGTGTCGTGCTGTGTGTGTACTGTGTGCTGTGTGTGGTGTGTGTGTGTGTGTGTGTCTGTGTGTTGTGTGTGTGTGTGTGTGTATTGTGTGTGGCGTGTGTGTGCGTGTGTGGTGTGAATCGTGTTTAGTGGTGTGTGGTGTGCTGTGGTAGTGGTATGTGTGTGTGTGTGTTTGTGTGCTGGTGTGGTGTGTGTGGTGTGTGTGTGGTGTGTATGTGCTTGTGATGTGTGTGTTATTGTGTATGTGTTATGTGTGTATGTGTGTGTGTATATGTGTGTATGTGTATAGTGTGTATGTGGTGTAATGTGTGTATGTGTGTAGTGGTGTGTGTGTGTGTGTGTGTGATATTGTGTGTGAGCTGTGTGTGTGTGACTGCGTGTGTGTGTGTGTGAGTGTGTGTGTGTGTGTGTGTGTCCGTGTGTGGCGTCCGCGTGCAGCGCGTAATGTGTGTGTGTGTGTGTGTGTAGTGTGTGTTTGTGTGTTGTGTGTGTCGTGTGGGACGTGCGTGTTAGTAGTGTTTGTGTGTATGTGTATGTATTGTGTGCTATGTGTGTGTGTATGTGTGTGTTGCTCGTGTAGTGTATGTGTGTGTGTGCTGTGTGTGTTGTAGTGTGATGTGAGTATGTGTGTATTGTGTACTGTGGTATTGTGTGGTATGTGTGTAATGTGTGTATACGTGTGTGTGTGTGTGTGTGTATCGTGTGTGTGTGTGTGTTGTGTGTGTGTAGTGTAATTTGATTGTGTGTGTGTGTGTGTTGTGTGTGTGTTGTGATATGTGTGTATTGTGTGTGTATGTGCTGTGTGTGCGTGTATGTGTAATGTGTATGTGTGTGTGTGTGTGTGTGTGTGTTGGTGTGTGTGTATGTGTGTGTGTTATGTGTGTTATGGGTTGGTATGTGTGTCGTGTGTGTGTGTCTGTGTTGTATGTGTGTATGTGGTGTATGTGTGGTATGTATGTATGGTGTTTGATGGTGTATGTGTGGTGTGTGTGTGTGTGTTGTGTGTGTGTGTGGTGTGTATGTGTGTATGTTCATGGTGTGTGGTGTGTCGTGTGTTGTATTGTGTATGTGTGTGGTATGTGCTGTGTGTGCGTGTATGTGTATGGTGTATTTGTGTATGTGTGTGTCGTGTGTATGTGTGTGTGTGTGTGTGTGTGTGTATTGTGTGTGTGTGTGTGGTATGGCTGTGTGTGTATGTTTATCGTGTGTAATGTGTTATGCTGGTGTGTGTTGTGTGTGTGTGTGTGTGTGTGTGTATGTGTGTTGTGTATCGTGTGGTAGTGTTTGTATGTGTGCTATGTGTGTGTGTGTGTGTGTGTGTGTGTGTGTGTGTATGTTGTGTATGTGGTGTGTGTGTGTGTGTGTGTATGTGTGTATGTGTGTGTGTGTGTGTGTGTGTGTGTGTGTGTGTGTGTGTGTATGTGTGTATGTGTGTATGTGTGTGTGTGTGTGTGTGTGGTATGTGTGTATGTGTGTGTGTGTTGTGTATGTTGTGTGTGTGTGTGTGTGTGTGTATTGTGTGTATGTGATGTATGTATGTATGTGTGTGATTGTGTGTGTGTGTGTGTGTGTGTGTGTGTGTGTGTGGTATTGTGTGTGTGTGTGTTGTGGTGTGTTGTTGTGTGTGTGTGTGTGTCATGTGTGTATGTTGTATGTGTGTAGAGTGTGTATGTGTGCTAATGTGTGTGCTGTGTGTGTGTTATGTATGTGTGTGTCTTTGTTTGTGTGATAATCTGTGCAGTAGATGTGCTGTAAATTGATGTGTTGTGGTGGGTAGGTTTGCTTGCAGAGCTCTTAATCGACGCACCAGACGTTTCCACGAAATGCTGAAAGCATGGGTTTAAAGGTATTTAATCGTGACGAGACGCCATAGGTCAGCCGGTAGGCGTGCGTGCGTGCACCGTTGCGTGGCGTGCGTCGTGCCTGGCGTGTGTGCGTGCTGTGCGACCGCCCCACGGCTTGCGTGCTGTGCGAGCGAGCGTGCGTTGTAATGTGCCGTGCGATGGCGATGCGTTTGCGCTGCGAAATGAGCGTAGGAATATAGAAGGCCGTCGGGCGACGTGTCACGCTCAACAGCACGTAGTGCGGTCACCATCGGTCGATGTGTTGCTGTCCACGCCCCGACCGGGTTGCGTCACGACTCCGTTTTCCGACACCCGATGTCGTCACACTCCCCGTGTACGGACGTCACGTTCTCCAGGACTGGCGTCGCTCTCACATTTTAGCGCGTTGAGAGGTATCGTTAGACTTTTTGCGGCTATTGTACGGCACAAATTTACAGTTGTAAACGAAACGGCGCCTAGTAGTGTTTCTAGGCAGTCATTTGTCATTTGGATTTTGCCCTAATGTATACTGCTGCTTCGTACAACCTAAGCTCTTCTAGAACCATGAATTTACTGTAACTTCCCCTTCCTAACTCTACAGTTAGACAGGGCGGACAGCCGCAGACCTGTATAGTGTAGAGAAAGGATGAGGTGATGCAGAAAAGGACTTCTTAGTCTCGATCCGAAATTTATTAAATGTATTGAGTGATAGATATGGACATGGATGGTTGATTGATTAATGGGAGTGGCAATGAAATGCCAATGCAAATACAATAGCGATACCATTATAATGCAACAAAATTCGGGGATGCGACCAACCGAAATAATACACACCAATATTTTCAAATACACAGAATTACAAATACACAGTAACAATCACGACAGAAGTAGACGACAGACCGTACCAGAATAAGGCAATACAAATAAAACAATGAAAGAATAAGAGTGAGGACAGATGATACAAAGAATACAGTACAATGATAGCAATACAATACAAAACAAGATACAAATGTAAGCAATAATAACAGAGAATAACAGATACAAGTAAGAAGTAGAGAAGAAAATACATGAACAAATGAGAATACAGAGAGAAGATAATAAGTATACATGAAAGAGACAAAATACAGATACAATAAGAGCACTAACAATGGGCAAGTGAGACAGTCAATGACATATACAAGAATCTACATATCAATAACAATACAATACAAATAGCGATATCAAGCAAACAAGTGACAAATAAGATAGACAGAATGATTCAATACAATACAGAAGTGAGCAATACATACCAAGTAATCGGGGAAAAAAAATATATAAATTGTAGTATTATTTACTGGAAACTGTACTGTACTAACAGGCCGTAACGTAACTTCAAATTTATACGAGGATGAAATACGAACTTTTGATATATCGATCGAAAGCAAGGAACGGTAAACGTGGTAAATTAATTATTGAGACTAGAATTTATGCATTTCTCAGAGTCGGAAGACTAAGACAACCCCCCGATCCGTTAGAGCCCGAACCACCCGAAGCTGTAGCATCTTGGTTTATGAAGTGTGAAAATATGTGTGTGGTTTAGGGTTGGAGTTTCCATCAGACGTAGTTTTTGTTTTTTCACAGTAATTGTGTATTCTGTGATGACGTATATTCCTTGGCCAGGCTGAGGACCCTACACGAAAGAGTTGCGCGATTCCTAAAATTGGAAAACGATTCCGCCGGTTTGAAGATGATTGAGTAATCGTGATCTAAAAGCAGATTAACGGACCTTAACTCATCCAAAGCACGGGGATAACAGGATAAAGTTCGTTTTCTCGATGACGCCTTTGCTGTCGCAAATCCTTGATATGTAGACAATTTTTGGCAAAAACGTAGCTCGATCTATACGAGTTATACTCCAAGTTTGTCGTACTGCGAGAACAATGCTCGGTAAGATAAGATGCTAAGACCTAGAGAGGCCTAACAAACGGCGAACTCACAGAAAGACTGGCCCTGGTTGTTTTATGATGTCATCTGATTCCGTGTATGATCTTAAGCCAATAATGGCGTTTGGGCGGCTGACGTTTCTTCTGCCACCTCATTTACGTAGCCAATCTCCATCTGCTTAACGACTGTAAGATTTGCTTCCTCAATTTCTCACTGAAAGCTTCGTCTTAAGGTGCGTACGGCATCACGAGCCTTGTTCTCAGCGACTAAATCACCTTTGCGCACAGAGCACAGAGAAAGCAGACAAGAGTGAAAGAAAGAAAAAAGAGAAGACAAATTAAGATGATCAGAGAACGAGAGAGAGAGAGAGGGAGAGGGAAAAAGAGAAAGCGAGAGAGAGAGAGGAAAGAAAGAAGCAAGAAAAAGCGAGACTTCAGGAAGAGAGACCAGCAAGGGCCCACGAGAAAGGACCAACGAAGAGAGAGAGAAGAGAGTCGTAAGCGAGAGGGACGCGAAGAGCGAGAGCGAGAGAGCCGAGAGAGAGAGCGCTGCGAAAGAGAGCGGTAGAGCGAGGGAAGAGAGCGCCGAAGAGTAGTAGAAGAGAGGAGATTGCAAAAGAGAGGGGGGAGGACGGAAGAGAGAGAGGAGGGGTTTCTCCGTACGTAGAGAGAGAAAACGCGCACTCTTGCGCGTAAGGCGAGAGAGGAGAGAGAGAGAGAGAGGCGCACCAGCCACGTGAGCGAGAGAGCAGAGAGAAGAGCTTGCCCATGCGAAAGAAAGGAGCAATATGAATAAGAGACAGAAGAGAGAAGCAGAGTAGAGAAGAGAGATGATGAGAGGGAAGAGAGCGAAGAGAGAGAGATAGAAGGCACTAATGAGCCAAAAGAAGGCGCGCGAGAAAAAGAGAGAGAGAGAGAGAAGTGGGGGGGGGGAAGAGAGAGAAAGGGAAGAGGCGGGGGAGAAGAGCAGCCGAGACGGAGTGAGATGTAGAGACAGATGAAGACGAGAGAGAGAGGAAGAGTAGAGATACGAGAAGAAGAGGCGTCCGAAAGAACCAAGAGAGATTGGGGAGATAGCGCGAGAGAGAGAGGGAAGAGAGAGAGAGAGAGACTGAGAGAGAGAAGAGCAAAGAGAGAGAGAGAGAGCGCTAGCGTGAGCGAGAGAAAAGAGAGAGAGAGAAAAGAGGAGAACAGATAAAGATTCGAGCGAGCGCGCGTACGAGCTTGAAAAGAAAGGTATGGAGGAGTCGAGCTAGAGAGAGAGAGAGAGAGAAGAGAGGAGAAGAAGGAGCATGAAGAAGAGAGGAGCGAGAAGAGCGCGCGAGAGCGAGAGAGAGGAGAGCGAGAGAGAGAGAGAGCGCGAAAGAGAGAAGGAGAGAAAGAGAGCAGCCCGCTTGAGAGAGGAGAGAGAGAGCGCGCGGCGAGAGAGAGAGAAAGAGAGAGGGAGAGAGAGAGCGCGCGTAGTGAGAACGAAAGAGAGCGCAATGAGCGATGATAGCGAGAGTACAGCAGAAAATAGAGACTCGCGCAGAGAGAAGAGGAGAGCACGAGAGAGAGCCCGAGAGGTGAAGAGAGAGACGAGAGGAACAGAGAGAGAGAGAAAGAGAAAAAGAGAGAGAGGGAGAGAGAGAGAGAGAGAGATGAGAGAGGGAGAGAGTGAGAGAGAGAGAGAGAGGTCGCACAGGAGGAGAGAGGAGAAGAAAGAGAAAGAGAGATGAAGAGAGAGAGAGCGAGAGAGAGAGAGAGGCGAAAGGAGAGAGAGAGAGAGAGAAGAAAGAAGAAAGAGAGAGCAGAGAGAAAGAGAAGCAGAGTAGAGAGACACGAGAGAGAGAGAGAGAGAGGACGAAGAGAGAGAAGACGAGAGAGAGAGAGAGAGAGCACATGATATTGGGACGCGGAGACAGAGAGGGGATCGACGAGACGCAGAGAGTAGAGAGCGCGTCCAAACACGCGAGAGAGACGAGCTAAGAGAGAGCGAAGTTGACGGAGAGAGAACGAAACTTTGAGAGAGCAGAGAGAGAGAGAGAGAGAGTCAAGAGAAAGAAAGTGAGAGAGCGGAGAGCGAGAGAGAGGAGAGAGAAAATTGAGATGCAGACATTGAGGAGTGTAGTTGCGGATATCTCCACGGAAGCATCGCCACACCATTCAGAACGTCTCAATACCATAGCAAGCACTAACTCCTCGTCATCTCTCGGACGATAAGGCTCGGACGGCTCGGCGGCGCATCCTTACGATAATAAAATTAATCAAACTATATACGTCCGGCATGTCCTGTGTGGTGGCAATTATAGGCAATAAACCGGTAAACAAGAGCCACTAATGCAAAGCTCTGCACTGCTCTCAATTCGAGTAGTGTAGATTTATACTCGTGTTCTTTCATTGGGCGGATGGCGACGGGACGACAGAGAGGACGGACGCGAACGGACAGACAGACCACACAGCCCGTGTAAACACATGTCGCTAAGCCGCAAGGGGGCGCCTACAGTAGCTGCCCTACAGTGAGTTACAGTGAGGCTTCAAGATGGATCGCGTCTTCTCCTCTCTCTCTCTCTCATCTCTCTTTCTCTCTCTGCCTTTCTGACGAACACGACGACGGACAGAACACTTCGTGCTTTTTTATGGATTGAATCTGACCAGTATATCTGAGCCTGAAATCACTCAAATAACTCCAGCTCCGTGTTATCTGCGGGAACCGCTTTAATAATCCATGACTGTTTAGGCAGGCATTATCAAAATCTCGTTATGTTTCACTAACTGATTTAAAATGCCCTCACCCCAATGGTCACTGTATCCTCTCTCTTACACTCTTTCTTTCTGCTCTCTGCCCTGGCAAATATTATCTATATCGTTTAACTCATCTTCTCCTCCATTACACAGCAAAAGATCTTAAAACTCGTCTCATTTTATTTACGTCTCTTCAGTAATACTCTCCAGCTCATCTGCTCCTCTCTCTGTTCTTAAACTCGCGCTCATTGCGAGGCCTGTGCTCCGTTACTTGAGGTATCTTGCCAACAAAATAAATTGCACTGTATCCATACATCAATTATTCGGCGTTATTTTCGAAACAGTTAACATGCTTGACATGTAAATAATACTCGACAATTTAGGGACAGATGAGACAAATTGGCAGAATTTTTATTTTAGGATCTTGTTGAATACTTTAATAGAAACGAATAATGAAGTCATAAGATTTCTTAAGTATTTATACATAGAATTGACGTTGACTTTAATCGACTTTAAGAATTTATGCCAAAGCAACGCACTAACTGGGCCTGTGCAATGATATAGCCGGATTTGAAAAGAAGCCATGCGACGGCTGCGTATGAATAGATACTCTTAGAAAATACGCAGTCAATATGTCAATGTCTGCGCTCAAGAAACAATATAATAGAGTGTTCTAATATCACAATGAACAAATGTATATGGTATCATGCGCAGCCGATGTTAATGGACTCTCTAAGTGGCTAGACATTAAACACCTAGCTACATAGACTAGCGTAGATGTGGTTAGTAACTAAAAAGGGTGGCGGTATTCTAGATAGGTGGGTAAACCAATATATATAGTATATATATATATATTAATTATGATAACATATACTAATAATATATATTAATATGTTCTCGAGCCCCCCGACTCCACGGGTTACCCGGATTACAGGAAAGTATTACTTGTGTAGCACACTGTATACTCACTGATGACGATCAAAGCCACGAAAAATCAGAATGTTCCCCGCCAGGGCTCCGCGCGAGGCAGGCATTTGATTTTGCATATGAGTTAAGGTGTTAATTGAAATAATAAAGAGCTGACCTTGTAGATGCCGCTGAACCTGCAGGAGACCGGGCCGCGGCAGCGCAGGTCTGGGGCGCCTATCATGATCCGACACATCGCGTTACAATATTCAAGACGAAAATACCAATTTACATTTGATTGAGTTTGAAGATGAATTTACATAAGGAAGATGCATTGATAAATTTGAAAAAAAGAGACATTGCAATGCTGTACAGTCACACGCTACAAGATTATCTAGAGCAACAACGGCGTGGTGCCCCCGATCCTAGTTTACTCCTCCGGCACCGCGTCTTAAATTAAATTCTGTTGTTAGAACAGCCACGAGCGTTTTCATTTTGGCAACCCATCTAAACGATCACGATCAAATTTGTTTCATGATTCTTCACGCCGCCACCAGCACAATGATCGATGGAATTTACGACGTTAATTGGCACGCGTTTTAGCACCATGCTACGCAGCCAAAGCTTTACTAAGCTTCATCTGCCTCTGTAATAGGCATGCGGGTTTGTATAGACCTGATACGAGACCTTGCAATCGACCCAGCACCCACCTGCCTCTAACGCAGCTTCGCCTCGAGACATCGCGACAGACGCGGCACTTCGGAATCAGCCCGTTGTCATTTCATCGACGTAATCGTCTGCAGCGAACACGGACATCAATTCACATCGCGAATTCACCGCGTCGCGAAGCCTTTCACTCTTCCGCACGGGCGCTACAAGACGAACGCGAACTAAGTAGTTCCAATCATTAGCATGGAATGGAATGTTTACACACACGTTCGGCTTACAACTCGAACTTGACGTATTATTTTCTCACGTTAAGTCACGAACGAAACTTGTGCAACTACATCGAACTGCTGTTTTTTGCCTCTCTCGCGAGCTCATCGAATGATCAATTGACTATACGTTAAGTAGCAAGCAACTAACCGTGACGCCGCGTTTGTAGCCCGAATCGGGCATAGTTTCTTGTCTTTCTATGGGCATAGCACAGAGCACATGCACAAAGGGGAGCTGGAATGAACAA
>NW_014577582.1:136636-138761 GCF_000485595.1 Priapulus caudatus
TCTATTCTCTCTCTCGCTCTCTCGCTCTCTCTCACACTCTCTCGCCCTCTCTCTCTCTCTCTCTCTCTCGCTCTCTCGCTCTCTCTCACACTCTCTCGCCCTCTCCTCTATTCTCTCTCTCGCTCTCTCGCTCTCTCGCTCTCTCGCTCTCTCGCTCTCTCTCTCACACTCTCTCGCTCTCTCTTCTAATTTCTTTCTCTCGCACACGCGCACCTTACTCTAATCACATTTTCGCGGGTCAGTTAGCTCGTTAGTTGGCAATTCCCGCCTACATACACTACAGTACACTGCCCTAGCCGCCACCACTGATCACAGCCACTAATCATGCACCCCTAGCACCCCCGCTGGCTGGCTGGGAAGGAGCACGAAGGTGAGCGGGGGAAGGAGGGAGAAAGGTGTGTGTGTGTGTGTGTGTGTGTGTGTGTGTGTGTGGTGGGGGTTTGCTGCAAGCTCTATCGACCACAGACGCCACGAAATGCTAAAGCATTTAAATATTAATCGTGCGAGAGCTAGGCAGCCGGGGCGTGCGTGCGTGCGTGCGTGCGTGTGCCTGCGTGTGTGCGTGCGTGCGAGCGTGCTTGCGTGCGTGCGAGCGAGCGTGCGTGTATGTGCGTGCGTGCGTGCGTGCGTGCGTGCGTGCGTAGGAATATTAGAAGCCGTCGGGCGACGTGTCACGCTCCCCGTGTTGCGTCACGCTCTCTGTGTTGCGTCACGCACCCCGGGTTGCGTCACGCTCCCCGTGTTGCGTCACACTCCCCGTGTTACGTCACGTTCTCCAGGACGTGTCGCTCTCCGCGTTGAGAGGTATCGTTAGACGGCAGTACGGCCCAAATTACCTACGGCGCCGGTGTTTCTAGCAGTCATTTGTCATTTGGATTTCCCTAATGTACTGCGCTTGTACAACCTAAGCTCTTCTTAGACTGGTTTCCTCTCCTAACTTACAGTTAGAAGCAGCCGCAGACGTATAGGTAGTAGGGATGAGTGATGCAGAAAGGACCAGTCTAAAATTATAAATGTATGAGTGGATAGATGGATGGATGGTTGGATTGATGAATGGAGTGCAATGAAATGCAATGCAATACAATACGATACAATATGATACGTTACGGTGCGAAACGAAATAATACAATACAATACAATACAATACAATACAATACAATACAATACAATACAATACAATACAATACAATACAATACAATACAATACAATACAATATCCTCCCTCTCCCTATCCTCCCTCTCCCTATCCTCCCTCTCCCTATCCTCCCTCTCCCTATCCTCCCTCTCCCTATCCTCCCTCTCCCTATCCTCCCTCTCCCCATCCTCCCTCTTCCTATTCTCCCTCTCCCTATTCTCCCTCTCCCCATCCTCCCTCTCCCCATCCTCCCTCTCCCTATTCTCCCTCTCCCCATCCTCCCTCCCTTATCCTCCCTCTCCCTATCCTCCCTCTCCCTATCCTCCCTCTTCCCATCCTCCCTCCCTTATCCTCCCTCTCCTCATCCTCCTTCTCCCAATCATCTTATTGCAAAACCTGCGATAGTGTGCAATCAGGTTCCTTATCGGGCCGCCCCGGACGATTGCCACGTAAATTGAATTAGACCTCTAACGTCACGAAGATGCTATCCTCAGAGCATTGATTGGAGGGGAAGAGAGGAGAGGAAGCCAGGGGGCGGTGGCGGCGGCGGCGGCGGCGGCGGTGGCGCCTGTCTATCTGCTTAGTGCATATGCATGCGCGTGTGCGTGTGCGTGTGCGTGTGCGCGCGCGCGTATGTTTGTGTGCGTGTGTGTGTGCGCGCGCGCGTGTGTGCGGGCGCGTGCGTGCGCGCGCGCGTGTGTGTGCGCGTGTGTGCATGTGTGCGTGTGTGCGTGTGTGCGTTTGTGCGTGTGTGCGTGTGCGTGTGCGCGTGTGTGTGTGCGTGTGCGTGCGCGTGTGTGCGTGTGTGTGTGCGCGTGTGTGCGTGTGCGTGTGCGTGTGTGTGTGTGCGTGTGCGTGCGCGTGTGTGCGTGTGTGTGTGCGCGTGTGTGCGTGTGCGTGTGCGCGTGTGTGTGTGCGTGTGCGTGCGCGTGTGTGCGTGTGTGTGTGCGCGTGTGTGCGTGTGCGTGTGCGCGTGTGTGTGTGCGTGTG
>NW_014577582.1:140719-141948 GCF_000485595.1 Priapulus caudatus
CCAAATACAATACAATACAATATAATGCAATGCAATGCAATACAATACAATACAATACAATACAATACAATACAATACAATACAATACAATACAATACAATATAATACAATATAATACAATACAATACAATACAATGCAATGCAATACAATACAATACAATACAATACAATACAATACAATACAATACAATACAATACAATACAATACAATACAATACAATACAGTACAATACAATACAATACAATACAATACAATATGGGGGAAAAAATATATAAAATTGTAGTATTATTTACTGGAAACTGTACTGGTACTCGTAACTTTACGGTAAACGTTTTGATATACGATGAAACAAGAAGCTAACGGTAATTAATTATTGAGATTTATGCATTTTAGATCGGAAGAGAGACAACCCCCCCGAGCTGTACATCTTGGTTATGAAGTGTGAAAATATGTGTGTGGTTTAGGGTTGGAGTTCCATCAACGTAGTTTGTTTTCACGTATTGTGTATTCTGATGACGTATATCCTTGGCCAGGCTGAGGACCCTACAGAAAGAGTTGCGCGGATTCCTAAATTGGAAAGATTCCCGGTTGAAGATGATTGATATCTTGAATCTAAAACAGATTAAGGACCTTAACATAAAGCACTACGTAAGTTCGTTTGTCTGATGACGCCTTGCTTCGCAAATCCTTGATATGTAGACAATTTTTTGCAACGTAGCTCGATCATACGAGTTATACTAAGACGGAACATGTCGGTAGATAAGATGCTAAGACGCTAGAGAGGCCTACACGGCGATCACAGAAAGACTGCCCTGGTGTTTTATGATGTCATCGATCACGTAGATCAAGCCAATAGGCGGGGCTGACGTTTCCTGCACTCATTTACAGCCAATCTCCAGCGCTTAACGCCTGTTAAGATTTGCTTCTCAATTTCTCACTGGGAAAGCTTCGTCTTAAGGTGCGCTACGCATCACGAGCATAAATACCGCGCACAGAGAAAGAGAAAGCAGACAAAGATGAAGAAGAAAAAAGAGAAGAAAATTAAGAGATAGAGAAAGAGAGAGAGAGAGGGAGAGGGAAAAAGAGAAAGCGAGAGAGAGAGAGAAAGAAAGAAGCAGAAAAAGCGAGACTTAGGAAGAGAGACAGCAAGCCACAGAAAGGACAACGAAAGAGAGAGAGAGAGCGGTAGAGGCAGAGGGAGCGAGAGCGAGAGCGAGAGAGAGAGAGA
>NW_014577582.1:143157-143566 GCF_000485595.1 Priapulus caudatus
GAGAGAGAGAGAGAGAGAGAGAGAGAGAGAGAGAGAGAGAGAGTGAGGGAACACGGAAGCATCGCCACAGCAAGCACTACTCCTCGTCTCTCGGACGATAAGGCTCGGACGCTCGGCGCATCTACGATAATAAAATTAATCAAACGTATATAGTCCGGCATGTCCTGTGTGGTGGCAATTATAGCAATACCGCGTACAAAGCCACTGATCAAAGCTTGCACTGCTCTCACACAGTGTAAACACATCGCTAACCGCAAGGGGGCGCCCTACAGTAGCGGCCTACAGTGAGGTTACAGTGAGGTTCAAGATGGATCGCTCTCTCTCTCTCTCTCTCTCTCTCTCTCTCTCTCTCTCTCTCTCTGCCTTTCTCTCTCTCTCTCTCTCTTTCTTTCTCTCTCTGCCTTTCTCT
>NW_014577582.1:144226-145879 GCF_000485595.1 Priapulus caudatus
GTATTTGCTCGTGTGTCAAGATCAAGATGGCGCGTGTTTGCTCGTGTGTCAAGATCAAGATGGTGCGTATTTGCTCGTGTGTCAAGATCAAGATGGCGCGTGTTTGCTCGTGTGTCAAGATCAAGATGGTGCGTATTTGCTCGTGTGTCAAGATCAAGATGGCGCGTGTTTGCTCGTGTGTCAAGATCAAGATGGCGTGTATTTGCTCGTGTGCTAAAATCAAGTTGGCGCATGGTTGGCGTTTCTCACGCTCGTCAATATATTCCGTTTCTCGAGCGACAGACGATAAACAAACGCTCGCTGTCAATTAATAAAAGCCAAACGCTGCTCCGATGAATCATAACTCAAAATTAACATTTAAATTTCCTCCAATCAATACTCAATATCCAATCGGGAGGGGGGGGGTGAAAGATGAGAGAATTAATTAAATTTCAACGGGAAGCAAGGATTTGCCATCGTAATTGGTTTGGCAAATATTTGACAAGTTTACAATCCGGATCATGATCTGCCTCGGGAAAGAAAATGCGGTTTATATAAGCAGACATGAGTTTTTGACAGCTGTAAGTTATTGTTTAATGCGCATATTTTTATTTTATATGACATGCTAACTCCCTTGTTGGTCTTACATGAACGGGTTAATATTTACTTCATGTATTTTCAGGGAGATTAATCCATTCTTCGCTACACATGCAATCCCACTCACTTCCTATTTTCACCCAAACTCTTTCCTGAGACCCGCCCAAACTTAATTCGCACGTCGTTTTAACTCCTCCCCTTCATCTTTCTCTTTCTCTCGATCTCTCTCTGTCTCTCTCTCCCCTCGTGCGCTCTCTCTTTCTCTCTCTCTCTCTCTCTCCCTCTCTCTCTCTCTCTCTCTCTCTCTCTAATCCAATTCAGTTAGAGTATAGTCTATCTGGTCTATTATCTATCATTCTCTCTCTCCCTCTCTCTCTCTCTCTCTCTCTCTCTCTCTATCCAATTAGTAGAGTAGTCTATCTGTCTATCTATCTATCTATCTCTCTCTTTCTGTCTCTCTCTCTCTCTCTCTCTCTCTATATATATATATATCTAACTATCTATTTATCTCTCTCTCTCTTTCTGCCTCTCTCTCTTTCTGTCTCACTCTCTCTCTCTTTTTCTCTCTCTCTATCTATCTATCTGTCTCTCTCTCTCGCTCTATAACTTTTATCCTCCTATATTTTTCTCTAATATAGAGCTGCTAGGATTCTAGCCGTCGTCACAGCTCGCTCGCTCGCTCACCTCCATCTAACCCGCTATCGGTATAACGCAGCTCTTCATATATGGAATTATACTTGGTCGCGCTTCGTTTGAGTAATCCTATGAGAGAGATTAGACCTCGCAGCAGCAATGTAGAGTTAACATAATAAGGGCTGACTGTCTGGTATTGATCCCCGGAAAATTAAATATAAAAATATCAAGGTGAGAGCACTAGTGTCTCTCCTTGTTGGTTATGCCGTCAGTTTGCAGCTCATGAGAAATGTAAAGGCCGCATATTCACTTACCCTGATGCAGCAATGGAAAAGATGAGAGCTAGTGCATTCTGTTGTAATTCCCACGAATGATAGAGCGACTAGATGAATGATTGATGCTATATGTATATATATATATATATATATATATATATATATATAC
>NW_014577582.1:148741-158120 GCF_000485595.1 Priapulus caudatus
AGAGAGAGAGAGATAACGATAGAGAGAAGAAGAGAGATAGAGAGAAAAAAAAGAAAGAAAGAAAGAAAGAGAGAGAGAGAAGAGAGAGAGAGAGAGAGAGAGCTGTGCTCGGTCGCTGTGTCCCGCAACACGACAATAACGAGAAAAACTAAATAGGTTAAGTGCGCGGGGGTTTATTCGTGCTACTGTCACTGTTAGCATGATGTATAGCCACCCGCCACGAAACCCGCTCGCAATCACAAGCGCATCTTGCGCATCGAGTCTTACCACTCCAACTCTCTATCGAATTCGAGGGAGTTAGAATCGGATTTTCTCTCTTCGTATCAGAGAAAAACGTCAGCTGTTCCACTGTTCGAAACGATCGTCTGTGCGCGTGCGAGAGACGCGAGAGAAAGCGGAGATACGGCGTGTTAGAAACCATCCCGTCGTGCGCGTTGGGCGAAAGGGGAAGAAGAGACGCGGAGAATGCGGAGATGACGCGTGTTGAGGAAACGCGTCCGTTGCGCGTCGCGAAAGACGCGGGCGAGAATTGCGCGCAGATGACGCGTGTTAGAAACCTCGTCCGTGCGCGTGCGAGAGACGCGGGAGAATGCGGAGATGACGCGTGTTAGAAACCTCTCAGTCCTGTCCTGCCGCGTGCGCAGCCCAGGACGCCGGGGAGAATGCGGAGATGACGCGTGTTAGAAACATCGTCCGTGCGCGTGCGAGAGACGCGGGAGAATGCGGAGATGACGCTGCTTAGAAACGCGGTCCCGTTCGCGCGTGCGAGAGACGCCCGGAGGAGAATGCCGGAGATGCACGACGATGTTAGAACCTCGTTCCCGTGCGCGTGTGAGAGACGCGGGAGCATGCGGAGATGACGCGTGTGATTGACGTCAGTGCCATCGAAATGTGTCCGTCCGTCTGGCTCTCTCTCTCTCTCTCTCTCGATGTGTGTGTGTGTGTTGGTGTGTGTCGACGCCTGTGTGTCGGTGCGCTGCGTGCGTGCGTACGTGCCCGTGCCGTGCGTGCGCTCGGTGTGTGTGTGTGTGTGTGTGTGTGTGTGTGTGTGTGTGTGTGTGTGTGTGTGTGTGTGCGCGGATATGATTTGATGGGTTATGAACATGACGGAAGCGAATCGTGAATAGATAGATAGATGTATGCATGAAGCTTCGACAAAAATTTCGAATAAAATCTGATGAGTTTTGATGACGGGAAACATATTGAAACGTCCGAATGAATGTAAGTTTTTCGTTCTTTGTGCACACGATATGCGCTTCCGCGAATTAATTTGAAATATTTTAGCTAGTTAATGCACTGCCATCGTATAATGCGCTGCTCTCGTATGAATGCACTGAATGAAATACTATATCTGCTTATATAACATTTCTAGCATGGCGGTCGGTATCCAACAGAAATATCGCATTTCTATCTTCTAGCCAACAGACAATATGGAATAACGGGGGTCTATGAAACGTCCGCAGTTACCTCGGACTACTCCGTATGCAGTTGTATTTTCAGTTGAATGGGTTAAATTATCGTTAGCTATGAATGCTTCCTCTTCCTATAAAGGAACACAAAACTAAATATCCGTAATATCAGGAGTAAGATAATATAGGATCTTATATATTATATATATATATATATATATTTATATATATATATATTATATAGTATATATTATCTTACTCCTGGTATTATATGTAGTTGAATCGGTCATCATTTACGCCATTTGTAAAACCTATCCTGTTCGAATTCATTAATCGTAATCAATTGCGGATGATCATCTTACGCATTATTATAATCATCTTATTCATTAATCGTAAATAATTAAATTCATTCAACTAAAAAAACTCGAAAACTCTTTCGTTACTCTTAGCTAGGCGGTGCTTACCATCGACGGTGCTGCCACCCGTGGTGATCACTCGTCTGCTTCACCGGCGTGCTGCCGCTGTGCCAGCGATTGAATTTGACAACATTGACAAGCAGCTTTTAAATTTTTAATTCCTTTGTCGATGACTCGCGTATGTTTCGTGAATTTTTTTCTCCCCGCACGTAAATTTTTTTCTCCCCGCACGTTAATTTTGCTATCAACGTGGGAGTTGCTTACCGAAGAAGCGCGTGCGTCGTTTCAATTTCCCACGCTAATGTACCCCTCAACGTACGTCATCCTCCCCCCCCACCAACGATGCAACCCGAGCGGTCACGTGTCCTACACGACGCGAACGATGACGTCACGCGTGGGATTTAAATGAGAAGCAAATTCGATGTGGCGCGGCGGCGGCGCTCGTGGTTTTTTTTTACGACGGCAATTTATAACGTATGAATAAGTGATGGTTGAATCTTCGTCATCGTGAATGCGGCCTTGGTGGGCTCGGCGCTCGACGAGAGGAGGGGAGGAGGGTGGGAACAAATCGCACGCACCAGGGTTCAGGTTTTCTCTCGTGAATAGAGCGAGAGAGAGGGAGCGAAAAGAGAGGGAGACGGGTGGGGTGGGAAGGAGCGAAAGAGAGGAGGGGGAGGGATGTAGGGAGGGAGGGATATAGGGAGGGAGGGAGGAAAGGAGGGAGGGAGGGAGGGAGGTTGGGAGGGAGGGGGGATGGGAGGTGAGGAAGGGAGGAGGGGGAGGGAGGGAGGGGAGGGAGGGAGGGTGATGGGATGGGGAGGGAGATGTAACGTGGGTGAGGGGAGGGAGGGATGGAGGATGGAGGAGGAGGGAGGGACTACCTGTGGCGAGCGGGGGAGGGAGCGGAAGGAGGGAGGGTTGGTCGAAGCGTGAAACAGGAAGGATGAGAGAGGGACGCGCTGCTGTCGAGGCAGGGAGCAAGATAGGTAGAGAGGTAATAGGGACGGTAGGAGGAGGAGGAGGGAGAAGGACGCGGAAATCATGAATGGATACAGAAGAGCCGTGGAGGAGGCGAGCAAGCGTGATGCGCGAAGAGACAAACACGACACACACACACACAACACACCACACACACACACACACACACACACGCTAGAAAAATATAGAAAAAACAAGACAAGAGCAGATAGAGAGTTGAGCAGAAAGGCAGAAGAAGGGAAGGAGATAAGGAAGGAAGGGGAAGAAGAGGGAGGGAGAATGACCTCGAGTCCACGCGCACCCGTACGGGGTGTCTGCCGCCACAACGGAGTCGCTCGTGACGGAGCTTCACATTTTGATCCCTTCCCGCACGAACACGTTATTATTTCGCCGTGGCACGGCTCGTTAGACAGCTCCCGCTTTCATCGTTTTAGCTGGTGGTTGTGTGTGGAACTGTTGTGTGGTTCTGTGTGTGTGTGTCGTGTGTGTGCTGTTGTGCTGTGTGTGGTGTGATGGTTGTGTGTGTGTGTTGGGTTGTGGTGTTTGGTGCTGGTGGATGTGAAATTGTTGGCTGTGCTCATGTGTTGTGGTGGTGTTTTGTGTTGTGTTGTGTGTGCTGTGTGTATGTGTGTGTGTATGTGTTTGTGTGTGATGTGTGTGTGTGTTGTGTGTGTGTATTGTGTGGGTTGTGTGTGTGTGTGTGTGTTGGGGTGTGTGTGTGTGGGTGTGGTGTGTGTGTGTCGTGTGTGTGTAGCTGTGTGGTGTGTTTGTTGAAGCAGCTATCGCACACACTGTACCCACTTCGCCTATACTTCTAACTTCTCCCCCGATGCTGCACTATATATGATTAGTACGTACTCAATGATTTAGCAGCATTGGTGCTTTTTAATCTATGCCGCTGCGTGCGCCACGTGTTATGCATTATAGTCTTTGTAATATCGCGTGGTACAATTTTTACACCCGATGCACACGCGTGCACGCAATATCGACTGCGAGGCATCACGAACAACAGGGATGCAGCGCATCCCTCGCGCCAATCTCTTCAATCACGCGCGCTCTGTCTCTCTCTCCCACTCTCGCGTGTTGTGCCTATCTTTCTCTCTCTTCTCTCTCTTTCGCGTTCGTGTCCGCCCCGCGCGTGCTTTCTTTATCTCTCGCTGTTGCGCGTGAGTGGCGTCTCTTGCGCGCGCTCGCTCTCTCCCTCCCCTCTCCCTCCCTCCTTCCCCTATCTCTCTCTCCCTCTCTCTTCTCTCTCTCTCTTGTTCTCTCCCTCACCCCTCTTCTGCTCCCTCTCCCTTTCTCTTCCCTTCTCCCTCTCTCTCTCCCCCTCTCCTGGTTGTGTGGTAGTGCGTCTCTCCCTCTCTCTCGCTCTCCCCTCTTTCCCTTCTCTCTGTGCTTTCCCTTTCTCTCTCTTCCCCCTCTTTCTCCCTCTCCCTCCCCTCCCCCTCTCCCTCCCCTTTCTCTCCCTCTCCCTCTCCTCTCATCTCTCCCTCGCCTCCTACCCCCTCTCTCTCTGTTTCTCCTCTCTGCCCTTCACACTTGGTCTCTCTCTCTCTCTCTCTCTCCTCTCTCTCTCTCTCTCTCTGCTGCTTTCTCTCTTTCGGTGGCTCCGTTTCACACTATAGTCTCTCTCTCTCTCTCTCTCTCTCTCATCTCTCTCTCTCTGTTTCTCCTTCTCTGCCATTCACAGCTTCGTCTCTCTCTCTCTCTCTCTCTCTCTCTCTCTCTGTGTGTTTCTCCTCTCTGCCCTTCATGCTCGGTCTCTCTCGAGCCGCATCGAGCGCGGCTAACTCCGAACATGGCAATCCGGTTAATTGGGTGCGGCTCGGCGTAACCTTGTTATTAGGGATGGCGTGGTAAGTAGTGTTTTTCATGGATTGCTAACGGCTTATAGTGTAGGCTGTCGGTGGCTCGATGACAGGTCGATCGTTCGCTGGCTCACCCGCGGGAGTATAGCGAGAGGCTGACCGACTGGCCCAGCTTCCATGAGGCATTGTTCGCGGCTAATTATCCACGTGTAACCGCATACATATATGTGTGTGTATGTGGGGGAGGGTGTGTGTGTGTGTGTGTGTGTGGTGTGTGTGTGTGTGTGTGTCGCGTGTGTGTGTGTGTGCGTTGTGTGCTGTGTGTGATGTGTGTGATGTGGTGTGTGTCGCGTGTGTTGTGTGTGTGTGTGGTGTGTGCGTGCGTGGCGTGTGTGTGGTGTGTGTGTGTGTGTGTGTGTGTGTGTTGTGTGTGTGTGTGTGGCGTGTGTGTGTGTGTGTGTGTGTGTACTGTGTATGTCGTGTGTGTGTGTGTGTGTGTGTATGTGTGTGGTGTGTGTGTTGTGTGTGTTTTGTGTTGTTGTGTGTGTCGATGTGCGCGCCGCCAGTGTGTGTGTGTCGTGTTGTGTGTGTGTGTGTGTAGTGTGCGTTCGCGCGTGTGTGTGTGTGTGTGCTGCGCGTGTGTGTACACAAGCCGGCAGATCCCGCACTGGCGGCCGTAGTAAACTCCCCATGCACTCTCCACACACCGACATCTCCACGGCAACTCCTCTCGAAATATTTGTCGAACGAGAAAACAATATGGCGTTTACGCTGTCTCTGTGTTCGTCTGCCTAGCGCTGCCTCTGACGACACGCTGTAGAGCTGAGGGAAGAAGCAGTGTGAAGGAAGATCGATGAGGAGGCAAGGGATGACAGACAGCAGCAGAGGCAGTCAGCCCGCCCCACAATAGAACAACATGGGTGAATCCCACATTCTCATTCTGTCTTGCGCAATAGTTGTTTCGAATAAAACACTAAGATGAGAGGGAAGGGAATTCCCAGCTGGGTTTCCTCTTCTCGTTTAAGCTGTTATTTCATAGCAGGTCTGTGTAACCATCTCTTAATACCGACTCCAACTACCAACTCCGATAGCATATGATTCGACAACGAACGCAGCATCGTCGTTGAAGAAATTGCTGCTAACAATTTTGTTGATTGTCGCTGCAGAAGACAAAGCGTGTTTCTATTTCCCGCAGGATGATTCTACTCGCAGCGCAGCGTGACACGCACGCTGCGAGAAATGTTGAGAGTGAGAGAGAGAGAGAAAGGCGAGAGAGAGAGAGAGAGAGAGAGAGAGAGAGAGAGGGAGAAAAAGAAAGAGACGAGAGAGAGAGACGCGCGAGACTGCAGAGAGCGAATAGTGAGGAGCGTAAGTGAGAGAGCGAGAGTGGACGAGAGAGCGAAGAGCTGGGGAGAGCGCGAGAAAAGAAAGAGAGTGAGAGAGAAAGAAAGAGGAGAGAGAGTGAGGGAGGGAGAATATAGAGAGAGTGTGTGTGAAGAGAAAGAGAGGTGNGAGCGTGCATGATTTCACGCTCTTGTGACGTGGTTAACAGAAAAGAGAGCGCGCGTGTGTATGTTCACGCGTGCATAGCATGCTTAGCAGGACAGAGCGTGTGCGTCTGTGCATGATTTCACGCTTGTGTCGACTGGTTAGCATCAGCGTGCGTGTGTAACAAGACAGTAACGGAGCGGAGTAGCAGCTCAACGATGAACGACGGCGAACGCTGAGAGAAAGAGAGCAGCAGACTGCAAAACTGTGCGAGAATGCGCGAGAAATTGTGCGTTCATGCGTCGATATTGTCATATGTACGTATCAGTATCATGGGTATCCGAACGGGAATATATATATATATATATATATATATACATATAGGTAGAAATAGATAGATACGTGGGTAGAGAACGGGTGAGCGACGGAGAATGTGTGCGTACGTGCGTGCGTGAATGTGTGCGTACATGCGTGGGCGCGTTCATCAATGCGTGCGTGCGTGCGTGCGTGCGTGCGCGGGTGTATGTGTGTGTATATGTGTGTGTCAGTACGTGTGTGTGTGTGTGTGTGTGTGTGTGATGTGTGTGTGTGTGTGTGATGTGTGGTGTGGGTGCTGTGTGTGTGTTGTGTGCGGTATGCGGTGCTGTGGGCGCCGTTTATCAGTGGCGTACTCTTTGGTGTGTGCGTGTATGTGCCTCCTGGGATGTTCGTCTGCTTATACCAGAAACGCCGCTGTCTGCCGCACCGCACTAGTTTACATCAGGGCTTCACGATCATTCCATCCTCTTCGTCCGCATCCCTGCATCCTCACCCTTCCCTGCGCATCCTCCAATCTCAGCCGCCAATCTCCGGCGGGCGTCTGTTTTACATTTGTTCGCATCATCGTCACATCGTCCTGAGTGCTAGCGTTCATTCCTTAATATTATAGATGTGCGGCTATAACGCTGAGCGGCTATCGCCAGCACGTGACTGTGTGGCGCTTCAGAGTCGCGGTTCCGCCATGTACATTATATACTATATATATGTATGTATGTATGTAGTGTATGTGTGTGTGTGTGTGTGTGTGTGTGTGTGGTGTGTGTATGTGTGTGGTGTGTGTGGTGTGATGTGTGTGTGGTGTGTGTAGAGGAGGAGAGCTGACGAGAGCAGAGAGAAGCGAGCGAGGCGGAGGAGAAGAGGGCAGCGAGAGAGAGAGAGAGAGACAGCGAGAGAAGAGAGAGGAGAGAGAGAGAGGGGCGGAGAGTAGAGAGAGAAGGAGAGGGGCGGAGGGACAGAGAGAGAGAGTGATGAGAGCAGAGACACACACACAGAGTGATGACGAGAGAGTATCGAGAGAGATGGAGAGAGACATGACAGAGAGAGAGATGAGAGAGAGAGAGAGAGTAGACAGACTAGAGAGGAGATCGACGAGAGAGATGGAGAGGAGAGAGAGAGAGCTGTAGGAGAGAGAGAGAGAGTACAGAAAGAGAGAGATATCTCTTCCGTCTGGGAGGGTGTCTCCGGACGAGAGAGAGAATGACCTCGTAATTGCAGCATGCGGTAGATGAAGGCTTTAAGTGAGGGGGCGGCCAAGAGGGACGACGAGCTACGGAACTTCAGATAATATGCGATGGTTCTTAACCCCTGGGTGGACATGACCCAGAAATGCCGAGCATTCTCAGCGACTGCAGTTTTCATTTCTGATTCCAACAGCGGCAGAGCTAATGGATCGCCGAACAGAATATGGGTTGCAGCTGAAAATGGCAAGTACTTCGGCTAGGGAGATATATAACCCGGTAAGAGCGCTATTACTTCCCCCTTCTGCAACCAGGAGGCGCTAACGTTGCAGACAAACAAACAAAAAAACTACTGAAGTCGAAGATACAGGCAATTTTCGATGTGTGAGCGACGTACGACGATGATGGCGATGACGCCCTTCGCGCATGCGCACGACCAGCCGAGGCGGCCATGCTGGTTTAACTGCGATGGAACGGTTGAAACGCAATCTCTGTTAAACACCGATTTGTTTCTACATTAAAGTGTTTGTGGTTGTCGATCGCTCCTGGGAGCTTTGCTTCAAAGCGAACCTCAATGCCGATAAGATGTTTAACGTCATGTTAATGTAAACGCCGCTTGTTAGCGCTGCCGCTGCTGCCGCCGCCAAGGCACGTTATAGATTGATGATAGCTAGAATGTAAAGTGAAAGAAAACGAAAGGCTGAGCGAAAGAGAGCGAGCGCGTGGTAGCGAGAGCGCAAGTGATGAGTGAAGAGGCAAATACAGAGGCACGCGCGCAGAACGAGCGAGCGCGAGCGCAAATTGCTGAGAAAGAGGAATTGAGACAGCGGCGAAAATCAAATAAGTTTACAGAGAATGAGCGAGAGAGGCGCTGAACCAAAGAGAGCCAAGAGATTCTATAAGAGGTACTGAGAGATAGAAAGCGGTTGAGAGAGAAAGATTGAGTGTGTGTGAGAGAGAGAGAGGGGAGGGAGAAAGAGAGAACGAGAGAAAGAGAGAAAGAGAGAGAGAAAGAGAAAGAGAGAAAGAAAGAGTGAAAGAGAGAAAGAAAGAGAGTGAGAGAGAAAGAGAGAGAGAGAGCGAGAGAGAGAGAGAGAGAGCGCGCGCGAGAGAGAGAGAGAGAGAGAGAGAGAGAGAGAGAGAGAGAGAGAGAGACAGAGAGAGAGCAAGGGCCGGGGTGTTACTGTTCAATATTATATACTTCATAACAACTGTAACTGTGGGAAACCTGCCATCTGCGCATCATACTACAACGAAAGCAACCATCAATGCATGCCTGGCTGCTTCCAACCATCTAATGTCGAATAAATGACCCCCTCCCCCTCTCCCCCTCTCCTAATCCCCCTCTCCCACTCCCACCACCACGCAGATGTTGTCCCAGAAAATAAGCGACAATTATACTGTGAGCATAATCGACTTCCTTATCTGCTTTGAAAGCATCCAGGAAATATGAGCCTATAGTCAACCGCATCGCCACCTAACGGTCACTTGAGCATGACTGCATACTTAATATACTCGCCACGCTGTCAATATAGGATAAGAATAGATTGAATAGCAATTCCATCACGACTCGTGCAATGAGTGGAACTCAACATAATGAGTCATAAATATTCACGCATCATATAATCATATTATGGGATGCAATGCGCTTACGTGGTAGGATGGATATACTACCCTCACTACTGACGTAATAAGTGGAACTATTCTAACTACTGACACACGCACGCACGCACGCACACACACACACACACACACACACACACACACACACACACACACACATA
>NW_014577582.1:160252-166380 GCF_000485595.1 Priapulus caudatus
TAACGACGTTTGCACAGGTATGATCTCGGCTTCACAACACGAGCGGACGACCTTGATCACACGTATGTCTGATAGGTAACGTATGACCTTCACGCAGGTACGATGACGTCACGCGTAAGACAGCGCCACAGTTGCCGCCGATCTCCTGTGCGACACGAGATGCTGCTGTTGTTGTTGTTGTTGTTGTTGTTGTTGTTGCTGTTGCTGCTACTGTTGTTGTTGGTGGTGGTGGTGTTATTGTTGTTGCTGCTGCTGTTGTTGTTGTTGTTGTTGTTGTTGTTGTTGCTGTTGCTGTTGGTGTTGATGATGATGATGCTACTGCTGCTGCTGCTGTTGCTATTGATGCTGCTGCTGCTGCTGCTGCTGGGGATGATGATGATGACGATGTTGCTGCTGCTGCTGCTACTGCTGCCACCGCTCTTGCTACCGTTGCTACTGCTGCTGTTGCTACCGCCGCTGCGGCCGCTGCCACCGCTGCCACCGCTGCCGCTGCTGCCACCGCTGCTGCTGCTGCTGCTGCTACCACGCGCACACTATCGCTCTCCTCGCGCCAGTTCTCCCACTGCTGATCGGCAATCGATGTCAATAGTCACGTGACCTCGTGGACGACGGCTGATTGGAGGAAGGCACCGGCGGAGCTCCTGTGGCGCTGAAACAAGCCGACTGGGACGTTGTAGGCGCGTGCAAGAGAGACGGAAGCGCGCGCAGCGAGGAGGAGGAGTAGGAGGAGGAGGAGGAGGGGGGGATGCTGACGTGGGTGGTTGGTTGCGCGGGGAGGAGAACCGGTGCTTGTCGGATGCATACGACAGATGCAATCATAGAAATAATATCGATAGGTTATCTACATTATTTCTATGGATGCAATGCGTCATCGCGGCGCGTGCCTGCTCGCGTGCGTGCCCGTGTGCGTGCGTGCGTGCACCTGTGTGTACGCGTGTGCGTCTGTGCGTCCGCCTGCGTGCCTACGTATACGTGCGCGCGTGCGCCTGTGTGCACGCGTGTGTGTGTGCACGCGTGCGTGCGTGCGTGCGTGCGTGCGTGCGTGTCGCTACGAGCGATTGCGATAATAACGAAGGACACGGGGCGATCACCGCGGACGGGTCTCTCTGATTTTTCCGGCCGAACTGAATTGCCACAAATGACACGCTGTGGTTAAGATGGCAATCACTGCTTTGTCTGCTGCGAGTTTGTCATGTCGATATATCCCGCCTGCCTCTTAGCTGCTATGCTGCAGCCTGTGTCTCTATCTGCCACGATGTAACCAGCATATCTGGCCGCTCTATTATAATTCTCTGTCTGTCTACAACAACTCTCTCTCTCTGTCTCTGTCTGGCTCTGTCTGTCTCTGTCTGTCTGGTAACAAGCGGGGTTGTGACACATAGCAGGGTCTCTGCGGGGTTTGTGCGACTATCGCCTCTATCTCGTATGTCGTATGACTTCCTGTCGTATCAATGACTATATATCTCATGCGATCTCATGCGATCGAAAACCAATGAAGTTTTAATCCAAGAGATAGACGAGTTTAATCATAATGTTCTATACGGATAGCTTGAAAAGCATATTCCATGCAATAGAAATGATTCTAATGCCAATAAAAATACTCGTAATTTATCTAATCAGTGGGAAATTGAATTCATTGCGATTTAAACCACTTTCTGTTCCAATTAAACTTTTAAATGGGTTTTAAATAGATAATTTTCCGTTATCATTTTGTATCCAATGTGTTTCAGAAGCGTTAAAACAACATTATTTTATGGCTAATTTCTGGAACCGGTTACTCATATTTTATTCAATGTGGTGACGCTTTGCCCAGCCTCGGGCCGTTTTCTAAACCAAATTACGACAATAACTGACAAAATTCTGTTTGTCTGCATCTACGCGTAACGACGATAGTTATAAACAGTTTATTTCCTAGTGGAATAGTAATTAACGTTCTTGCAATTGGAACGTCGAGGCAAATCACATCTACGGATATCTGATTGGGATGACAAGTGTCCAAGCAACAACAGGAACAAAGGTTCCATCCTCAGAGGATGAAAGACCTGTAGTAGCAAGATGTCACATTAATGCTTCCGCGATCCTAGGACAGTTAGCAAATATGATTGCTTATAATTCCTGAATATATATTTATTATTTTAATTAATGCTTGTTATTGCACAGTAGCAGTAGAACTACATTGGCGTGGTAGTAACTAACCTACATGTTGTTTAGTATAGTATTCAACAACAATAATGATGACCTTCGCTGCTTCATATTTTGCAAGAGTTTCCAGATACTAAAATTAATTCCAGATTGATTATTATATTTAATTTTAGATTAATGTAGTTTCCAGAACTACATTGGCGTGGCGGGTAGCTACACGTTGTTCTGTAGCGTTCAACGACCAAAAGATGAGGACCTTCTCAGCTTCATAGTTTGACAAAATTGTCGTTTTATTCGTTTAATTGTTTAGTTTATTTAATTGTTTATTTAATTGTTTAATTGTTTATTTAATTGTTTATTTAATTGTTTAATTGTTTATTTAATTGTTTAATTTGTTTTGTTTCTCGTAAATCGCAATAGCCATGGACGCTGCGTGCGCTGGTGCTGTCTCAGAGTCTTGAGTATGAATAGCTGGGATCAGCAAACAACGTGGACGAGGTGGCTATAATGTCTTTGTAAGTGAAAAGTCTTATAAGTCTTTGTAATGTCGTGGTAAGTACATTCCTTTGTAGGCCAACCAGTGAATCAAGCACTATAGAGACCGCCAATCAACGCAGATACAACTTAACAGCAAATTGGCATCGGAATCACGCCAAATAAGGTCATGATTTAGTGAAAAACATCGAATCGGGGTCAAGGCTCGATCACATTGATTAGAATATTAGTAGTCGGCCAGTCGTGGGACTAGACGCTGACAAATATCAGCGTGCAGGGTTCAGCAGTTTATTAGATACAAATCAGATTATAATATCATCAGATATATATCAGATATACAGATTATAAAATCATTGCACCAAACCGTCGAAATATCTGAACGTTTGGCGGCAAAAATTGATATTTTCTCTCAAGGGGAGTCAAAACGTCTGCTTAAAAATCCCTACCGCCGTCAGGATGGCTGGCTTTCCGATGACGTCATCCCAATGGAGCGCGTGTTAACGAGCGCGCAACATCCGATAAGTGAGTGACCGGTAAATTAAATTCACATCAAAGTTGCATGAATCCCTCCCCTCCCCTTCCCTCTTCCCCTCCTCCCCATCCTCTTCTCACGCACGGCTGCGGCCGGGGGGGGGGTGAAGAGTTGCGGAGTAAATGAGGTCACGCGACTGAGTTACAAGAAAATTTGCGAGACGGGGAAGAGTCAGAGAGGGAGAGAGAGAAGGGGGGAGAGCGTTTGTGTGCGTACCCGCACGTGTGTGTATGTGTGTTAAGAGTAAAAAGGGAGAAAGTGATCAAGGAAAAAAAGAGACGAATAGACAGACCGATAGATAGATAGATAGATAGATAGATAGATAGATAGATAGATAGTTAGATAGATAGATAGATAGATAGATAGATAGATAGATAGATAGATAGATAGATAGATAGTTAGATAGATAGATAGATAGATAGACAGATAGATAGATAGATAGATAGATAGATAGATAGATAGATAGATAGATAGATAGATAGATAGATAGATCTTCTCCCCCACCCCCCGCGGCTACGTTCAAGGAAACTTACAGGGAATCACACCTTCATTCGTGACGTTCAAAGCGAAAAAGGGCACACGACTAGCTACTATAAATATATAATAATGTCACGGTATCTGGCCGCGGGCAGCATGGGTGTGAGGGCGGGCGAGGCAGGGCAGGAGGGGCGCAGAGCGGGAGGCGACGGGGTCAGGGCCAATGACTAGCTACACGCCTGTATGCGTTTATCACGCGCGCACGCACGCACGCATGCACGCACGCACGCACGCACGTAAAAGGAACGCTGACCGTCGATTTTTTTTTTCGATTTTTTTTTTCTCGAAACGATTTGCGAAGATATCATGTCGCGTGACGAAAAGTATGAAGTTGTTGTTTTTGTAAAAACAAGGTTAAACAATAATAAACACAATGTTCCTCTCACTCGTTCGCTGATATTGTTTCTACTCCTCGCGATTTCTAAGCCACAAGTACTACAGTCGACACTAATCAAATAACTCTCGCTACGCCGTTCAGTGTTAAATGAACATGCATCGAACTTTTATTAGCTAAACGAAAGGAAGCGTTACACAGCGATTGATTGATTTTTAATTAATCGATTCGCGAAATCGATTGCTTGATGACAGAGATTCGGAAGAAGCGAGGAGAGACAGAGTAATTTTTTACAGATTTATGATGACGATGAACACAAGAGTTTATATATATAACGTGGCGTGTCTCTCAACTCTCAGCTACGCACTACGGTGGTTGGGGTGGGGTGGGAGCAAAGATGTCCGCTACACCATCTCGCGTCCGGCCATCATTATTATTATACTCCAGCGAAAAAGAAAACAACTTGTACGACGTGAATAAACAAAACTCTCTGCTTATGCCGACTCCGTGACGCGCGCGTCAGCGCACCGACCGAGTCTGCCAAAGGGAAACCTCTTCACGGTTTTCGACGACGTCACCCGTGCCGTCACTCACTCAACACTTCCGATGACGTCACACACAAAATGCGCTCATTTTTCGACTACGTCACACACAAAACGCGCGCGCTGGCTCGACACGTCACGAACTCGGCATAAACAGGCGCGGGCGAGCGTTCGCGTTGACGGCGATGGTGGCGCCGGGCGTTTAGAAGCGGCGAGCGGCGCGTTCGTCGACGATGACGAGGGAGGAGCGACGGCCGCTGCTGATGACGGTGTGGTGCTTGGAGCGCATCACGCTCAGGTTGCTCTCGGCCTGCTCGGCGCGGCTCTCCGAATCCTCGAGCTCTCTCTGGTAGCGACGCAGACGGCCTGTGACGTTCTGGTTCTGCGCCTCCTGCGGAACGAACGTACGAACACCCGCGTGAACAACCGTGTGAGCAACCGTGTGAACAACCGTGTGAACAACCGTGTGAATGAACGTACGAACAGCCGTGTGAATCTCATCTGATCGAAATTTTAACTAATTGCAACTATAGTTTTCGCAAGAAGCTCTAGTGAGGGAGAGCGAGGAGGTATAGGTATAGGGTATAGGAGAGGCCAAGGCGAGAAATGAAAAAGGAAGGAGCGAAAGGTAGAGCAGGACTGGAAAAGAAGCGAGCGAGAAGTAGAGTAGGAGGTGAAAAGAAGCGAGCGAGAGGTAGAGTAGGGGTGAAAAGGAAAGCAAGTGAAAGTGCGAGCGACAGGTAAGATGGGAATGAAAATGTAGCACGGTGAAGTAAGATAGGGGGTAGTCTAGTGCTATAGTATGTAAGAACCCCACACTAGCTGCTGGACATTAAACCGCAACCTCTGTCTCCTACGCTCCTACACCCAGTCAACCGCACCTTCTACAAGCTGTTACTGTTGTGTTTAACCCTCTCCGCTCCTGTAACCCGCGCACTCCGACCCGTACTCAAAGATTCTATTATATTCGACTCTATCTCAGGCTCTATCTCATATTCTATCTCGCACGCTGTCTGATTCTCTGTTTCACGTTCTGTCTCACCCTGTCTCACAATCTGTATCACACTCTAGCTCACACTCTATCTCACACTCTATCTCAAACTCCATTCCACATCTTGATCCACTCTCTATCTCACACTGTATTTTATTATCGATGCCACACTATGTCTCACATTCTATCTCAAACTCCATTTTACATCTTGACCTGTACTCTATCTTACACGTTGTCTCACAATCTGTCTAACACTCTGTCTCACTCTCTATTTCACATCTTGACTCACACCCTGACCTACACCCTGTCTCACACTCTATTTCACACTTTATCTCACACTATATTATCCGCCCTATTTCCTACGCCTGGTCCATGATCTGTCTCCTATTATCTCATATGGTCTATATATGCCCACTATCTCTAACATTCTTTCTCTCGCTTTAACTTATTAAGCTCCCCTGCTCTCTCACTCTGTTTCCAATATTCTCTCTCTTCCTCTCTCTCTCTCTCGCTCTCTCTCTCTCTCTCTCTCTCTCTCTCTATCTCCCTTTCTCT
>NW_014577582.1:166390-171612 GCF_000485595.1 Priapulus caudatus
GAATTTAGCCCTAAACGAAAGGAAGCGTTACACAGCGATTGAATTGAATTTTAATTAATCGATTCGCGAAATCTATTGCTTGATGACAGAGATTCGAAGAAGCGAGGAGAGAGACAGAGTAATTTTTTACAGATTTATGATGACGATGACACAAGAGTTATAATATATAACGTGGCGTGTCTCTCACTCTCAGCTAGCGCACTACGGTGGTTGGGGTGGGTTGGGAGCAAAGATGTCCGCCTACACCCATCTCCGCGTCCGCCATCATTATTTATCTACTCCAGCGAAAAAGAAAACAACTTGTACGACGTGAATAAACAAAACTCTCTGCTTATGGTCCGACTCCGTGACGCGCGCGCTCAGCGCACCGACCGAGTCTGCCAAAGGGAAACCTCTTCACGGTTTTCGACGACAGTGCACCGCCGCGTTCACTCACTCAACCACTTCCGATGACGTCACACACAAAATGCGCGCACTTTTCGACTACGTCACACACAAAACGCGCGCGCTGGCTCGACACGTCACGAACTCGGCAAAACAGCGCGGGCGAGCGTTCGCGTTGACGGCGATGGTGCGCCGGCGTTTAGAAGCGGCGAGACGGCGCGTTCGTCGACGATGACGGGAGGAGCGACAGGCCGCTGCTGATGACGGTGTGGTGCTTGGAGCGCATCACGCTCAGGTTGGCTTCGGCCTGCTCGGCGCGGCTCTCCGAATCCTCGAGCTCTCTCTGGTAGCGACGACCAGACGGCCTGTGACGTTTCTGGTTCTGCGGCTCTCCTGCGGACACGAACGTACGAACACCCCGCGTGAACAACGTGTGAGCAACCGTGTGAACAACGCGTGTGAATGAACGTACGAACAGCCGTGAACAACCGTGTGAACAACCGTGTGAACAACCCGTGTGAATGAACGTACGAACAGACGTGTGAAAGAACGTACGAACAAACGTACGAGTAGTCGTATGAACAACCGTACACCTGTGAACAACCGTGAATAAATAAATGTATGAACAGCCGTCTGAACAACTGAGTGAAATAATCCCCTCTCTCTCTCCCTCCCTCCCTCCTCTCTCCCTCCCTTCCTCCCCCTCCCTCCCCTTCCTCCCTCTCATCTGTACCCTGTTCATCCAGGCCGCGCTTGTACGACTGGGATCTTGACCTGGAACTTCTCGACGGTCTCCTGGCAGCACAACGAATGCGAGCGTTGTTAGTCCTCGATCTCGATAGACAGCTCACGTACGCGCCTGTCGCGGACCTTGATGCCCTTGTCCATGCCAGCACACTTCTTCCTCTCCTCGTCCAGCTCAGCCTCGGAATCACGCAGCTAGAGAGAGAAAGGAGTCAGATGAGTGAGAGAGGCGGAGGAGAAAGAAGAGAGAGAGTAAGAGAGAGTAGAGAGAGAGAGAGAGAGAAGAGAGAGAGAGAAGAGGGTAGAGAGAGAGAGAGAGAGAGAGAGAGAGAGAGAGAGAGAGAAAAGGGGGAGAGAGGGGTGATGAGTAGAGAAGAAGGGAGAGATTAGAACGATGAGAGAGGAGAGTAGATACGATAGATAGATAATAGATAGTATAGATAGATAGGAAGAATAGATGAGAGATAGATAAGAAGATAGGAGAGATAGATAGATTAGATAATAGATAGAGCAGATGATAGCTAGCATAGGAGTAAAGAGGTGGGTCTGAATATTGTGTGTGTGTGTGAGAGAGTGAGAATGAGAGAGCAGCAGGAGAGAAGAAGAGAAGAAGAGAGCAGAGACGAGGAGAGAGAGAGAGAGAGAGAGAGAGGAAGTAGAGAAAAGGTAAAGAGAGGCGGAGGATGCGAAGAGGAAGTAGGGAGGAGTGAGGTGAGAGTAGGGTGGCTGTATGCTAGAGGAGATGGGTGTTTGGTAGGTACATGTGGATGATGATATTACACTACCTTTACACGTCCTGGCATAGACACTGTGGCGAACTCAGTGGTTTAAACACAGATAATGTTTAGTCGTAAGCTCGTGCACTTGGCGCATTTTATCCACAGTGTCGGACACAATAGAGGCAGATTTTTGCTCAGGTGTTCTAGCAGATTGGTCAGCACCGTACTCACCCGCGCTGCCTGCTCCCATCTTGGCGATCTGTCGCGGCTTAGCAACGACCATGGCGTTAGTCCGTCGCACCTCAGCCCAACGAACCTGGAGATCCTTGATGTAAAAGAACGCACGCCCACCAGCATCAGCATTGCTGACGTTAGACGACGATTTCCCGTTAGATGCGCGCTGTCTGTGGGCCGGCATGAGAAGCAGAGGTGAGTATACCTCAAATACACGACCGTTAGGATCAATTATTATCATTCAGCACATCTTAAACATGGCCGCCGGTCTCACGTACGTAAGATTAGACGTGACCTGCACCCCACATAGATTTATTATATATGGCACCCAAATTTTATATCGATTTATATGTGGCCTGGCTCACACATGTATATTTATTTATTTTTTATATATATTATATATAGATAGGTATATATATATATATATATATATAATATATAATGTATATATCATATTGCGGGCTTAAGTAGCCTCGAGATGAGACGATGTGATGTGCGCATGCCGCAACCTGCTCCATCGAGAGACTTCGCAAGGGTTTGTCCAGCTTGAGGCATTTCTCTGTTCGTTTTACCGAAGCGTCATCAGTGCCACGGCGGGCCCTCCTTCAGCCTTCATGGCAGCGTCCTGGGCCGGCTGCCGAGCCTCCATCTGCAAATGAGAGAGGAAGTCGGGTGCTGTCAGGGGAGCGAGAGGAAGGTGTGTGTGGGTAAGGTGGGGCGCGGGTGTATGTGGTGAGCGGTTGCTGTAGTTAGTGTAGTGCGTGTGTGGTGTGTGCGCGCGCCGGAGTGCCGTGTGTGTGTATGTGTGGGGTGTGTGTGTGTGTGTAGTGCGGTGTGTTTTGTATAGGCGCGTGCTGTGCATGAGTGCCGTTGCGTGCATGTACGCATATATACTAATTAATGCGCCGCCCAACGTGCAATACGAATTTAACAAAACAGCAAAACAACACACCAAGTCTCCGCCCCCACCATGCTTGGCTCCATCACCACCCCATCCTCTTTCATCCCGGGCCTCGTGCTGGCTGCGCCCATCCTCCCTCATCTCCCGCATCTTCCTCAGGCCTCCCTTAACCTGATGTCATCCAGCGCTCGCTTTGAGAGTCCGGCGCGAGTTCGGCCTCCAGCTTGGACTTTAAGCGCCATAAGCATCTGACATTGCTGACGACAGATCGTTGACACGGACCGCTGGAAGGACACGGGTGACAGCGACGCAGTTGAAACACGGTGACACACGTTAACTTGCAAATTTCAACGCTAACCTGTGACACTGAACTTGTCAGAGCCCTGCTAGTATTTGAGAGCGAATTCTGCTGCTGCCTGCTTGCTGATGATGATGCTGCTACTGACTGCTGCTGCTGCTGGCTGATGATGATGATGTACTTACTACTGCTGCTGCTGCTGCTAGAGGCCTGCTACTGCTGCTGCCTACTGGTGCTGCTGCTGCTGCTGCGGCTAGCTACCTTACTACTACTGCTACTACTGACTACTCACTACTACTCACTAACTACTACTACTACTACTACTACTACTAACTACTACTACGTATTCACCTACTACTACTACTACTACTACTAACTACTACTACTACTACTACTACTACTACCACTACTACTACTACTACTACTACTACTACTACTACTACTACTACTACTACTACTACTACTACTACTACTACTACTACTAAAACGACGACGGCGGCGACAACGACGACGACGATGAAGACGACGAAAATAACGATGACGATAATGATGACGCTGCTATCGCCACTACTTCTCACCTGAGCATCGTCCAACTCGAGTTCCAGGTTCTTCTTCTGGCGCATGGTGATCTCGAGAGAGCTGCGAACTTCCTCGATCTCCGACTGCAGTAATAGACAGCGACGCTGCAGGGCGTTCATCTGGTCCAGGGTCTGCTGCAGCTGGCGCTGGCAGTCCTCGTACAGTCCCTGCAGGTCCTGTAACACGGGAGAAGAGAGAGAGGGAGAGGTTAGCGTACAGGTATGTGTACGAGAGGGAATCGCTAGTATTTTCAGTCTCGTAATGTTAAAATGTCCTTATCAACGGTCTAAGAGACAACATTACCCCTGTTTACCCCTGAGCGTAATTTCACTGTGTACTTTAGTGCCAATATATATATATATATATTTATATATAATTTATACATTTTTTATAGTGTATGTATGTAATTTTATTCGGTGCGCTCGTAGCGCCATCTACCTTGAGCTGAGCTGCGAGGGCCTTGCACTTCCTCTCTGCCTCGAGGCGGGCCGCGTTGGCGCTCTCCAGGGCCATCTCGAGTTCGTTGATTTCGGCCATGAACTTCTTCTTCAGGCGGTTGACCTCTGCCTTGTGGCGAGCCTCCATGTCGGCCATCTTGACGATAAGGGCGTCCAGCTCCATCTGCATCTGCTTGCTGCACAGGAACAAACATGGCGGTTGATGGAGGGCAGCGTAAGGAACAAACATGGCGGCCAATGTAGGATGGTGTGAACACAAGAGCAGAGCGAGCAACAAGAGCAGAGAGAGCAGCAAGAGCAGCGTAAACACAAGAGCAGCGCGAACACAAGAGCAGTGCGAACAACGGCATAGGCTCTGCTAACCGGACCACCGTCTTAACAATCATACAGAGCATTTTAATTTTACTGTTCATCTTCGTATTACCTATATGGGCTAAGCTACAGAATAGACACCAAAAAGGTTTCTAACATCTATATTAAACCAGCGTTCTCTCATTTAACTATGGGTCTCTATTTACCGCAGTGCCTCCATCTGATCTTGCAGCATCTGCAGTTTCTTCTCGTACTCGGCGCGAGTGTACTGCAGTTCCAGCGCCAGCTCCTTGCAGCGGGTTTCGGCGTGCTTGCGCGCAGCCTCCTCCTCCCGGAGAGCATCTTGAAGCTCTTTGTTGTCGGCTTCCAGGTGCGTGATGGTGACGTTCAGTTCCTGGATGGTCTTCTCCTGCTGGCTGATGCGCTCGTTGGCGTCGCGCAGGTCGCCTGCAGAGAGAGTAAGAGAGAAGGGTGAGAGAGGAGGGTGAGAGAGTGAGAGAGGAGGGTGAGAGAGTGAGAGAGGAGGGTGAGAGGGTGAGAGAGGAGGGTGAGAGAGTGAGAGAGGAGGGTGAGAGGGTGAGAGAGGAGGGTGA
>NW_014577582.1:174692-177192 GCF_000485595.1 Priapulus caudatus
TTTTCATATATATCTATCTATCTAATCTATCTATCTATATCTATCTATCTAATCTATCTATTATCATACTCTATCTATCTATCTATTTATCTATCTATCTTTCTATCTACCTATCTATCAAAAAACAATATGGCCGCGATGATGAATTGTATCGCCAGCAGAGGGCGTTGGCGTCTCACCTGTACTCGTCCATCTCTTCTGCACGGGCGATGCACTCCGATTCGTACTTGGCCTTGTAGGAGAGACACTCTTGCTCGATGCGAACGCACTTACGTTCGATCTCAATGCGGACCTCGATCTCCAGCTCCAGGCTGGAGCGGCACACCTCGAACTCTGCCTCTACGCTGCGCAGTTGGTCCTGGGCGTGCTTCCTTGCCTGCAGGAAGAGAGAGAGAAGAGAACGTTGATGTTGTTCCCCCACTCGGTCGCTATGTTCCCTACCCGTTGCTCTTCGTCCACACAATATGTCCTCTTACTCACAGGGTTCATGGTATGTTCTCCATCTCAATGTTAATGTTGTTCCCCCACCGTATTGTTCCGGCTACTCGACCGCTATGTTGTTCCCTCCACTCGGCTGCTATGCTCCCTACCCGTTGTTTCCCCTATGTTCCCTACCCGTTGTTCCTCCTATGTTCTCTGCCCGTTGTTCCTCTATGTTCTCTACCCGTTGTTCCCCTTATGTTCTCTACCCGTTGTTTTCTCTATGTTCTCTACCCGTTGTTCCCCCTATGTTCTCTACCCGTTGTTTCCCTTATGTTCCCTACCCGTTGTTCCCCTATGTTCCCTACCCGTTGTTTCCCCTATGTTCTCTACCCGTTGTTCCCCTATGTTCCCTAACCGTTGTTTCCCCTATGTTCTCTACCCGTTGTTCCCCTATGTTACCTACCCGTTGTTCCTCGTCCAGGTTGCGCTTGCTCTCTTCCAGCTGACGGCTCAGGTCGATCTTGATGTTGTTCAGAACGTCGACGTTCCTCTGAGCGTCGCGCAGGCGTTCGTTCAGCTCGTTGTTCTCGGACGCGAGACGGCTTTTCACCGTCTGCAGTTCGTTCATGTTGACCTTCAGCGCCTCATTGACGTGCTGAAGCTCGTCGCACTGCGGCGCAGAGAGAACGCACGCGTTACCATGGAAACATCGCGTCACACGCCGCTCACCCTCACAGAGAACGCACGCGTTACCATGGCAACATTGCGTCACACGCCGCTCACCCTCACAGAGAACGCACGCGTTATAAGGTTTTAGCGGTTTTGTAGGAAGCTGCATTGATGCTGAGCGCTGAGAGGAGGAGGAGGAAGAGGAGGAGGAGGAGGAGGAGGAGGACGGGGGAAGCTGGGGGAATGTTTCAGCGGTTCTGGAGGAGGCTGCATTGATGCTGAGCGTGACTACGATTGCCGGATATATATAGCGCGTGCTGTAGCGTTAAATATAACGCCACTCAGTACGAGCGGACATGAGAGGGGGCGTGCGTGACTGCAGGGGAAGAGGGGACGTGCGTGCGGGCGTGCGTGAGTGCGGGCGTGCGTGAGTGCGGGCGTGCGTGAGTGCGGGCGTGCGTGAGTGCGGGCGTGCGTGAGTGCGGGCGTGCGTGAGTGCAGGCGGACATGAGCACGAGTAAAGGCATGAGCGCTAGTAAAGGCATGAGAGCAAATAAAGGCATCAGTAAACGGAGCCGGTGCCAGCGACCTTCGGCAGTCTGTATCGAGAGAGAGAGGGGGCGGGGGAGAGAAAGGGAGAGAGCGAGCGAGAGAGGGGGAGAGATAGCGCCCGCGGAAGAGAAAGCGTTAAGTGTGTGTGTGAGCGATAACGTACGAAAGCGTAGAAGAGAGGCAGAGAGTGAGAGAGGGAGCGAGGCGGAGGGAGAGGAAAACGCGCAAGATGGGGAAATAGACAGAGAAAGAGTGAGAAAGAGAGAGAGAGAGAGAGAGAGAGAGCGACGGAGAGAGAGAGAAGGGGAAAAAGAGAGCGTGAGCGCAACCGAGAGTGTGAAATCTAAAGCCAGGGAGAGCGATAGAGCGGGAAAAGCGAACGATAAACGGAAAAAAAGAACGGGGCTCGCAGGAAAAACCACGCCACCGACAGAGCCCACGAACGGACAGTGTGGTAGCAATAGCAGCAGCAGCAGTAGTAGTAGTAGTATAGTAGTACTGTAGTAGATAGGATGCGCACAGATGTGCGTGTCTGTTTCTGCGGGTAAACATATGAGGAGGGGCTGCTCACCCTCACAGAGAACGCACGCGTTACCATGGCAACATTGCGTCACACGCCGCTCACCCTCACAGAGAACGCACGCGTTACCATGGCAACATCAGGTCACACACACACCCTTGCAGAGCCAGAAGTGTGAGCAAGTGAGATACCTCGTAACCTCGTGAATATCAGTCTTCAACGTCCAGCGGACTACATCGAAGACGGAAAGATATTGCTAGTTAGCCCCAATAGCTCACTGCACGTACGTGCAGTGCATCTATTTAATTATGCACATATTATAATATCCATTAAAGT
>NW_014577582.1:182192-185233 GCF_000485595.1 Priapulus caudatus
GAACTGGGGAAACAGGTGGCGGCGAGGCAGGTGTGCGTCGCGCGTGAGGGGAAAGGAGGCAATCAAATCCGTCGTGACCTTTGCCCCAGCGCGCGTGGGGATCTGAGCTGGGGGGGGGGGGCTGACCCCTTGATCGTTCGGGAGCGAGTTTTCCGGTGCAATTTAATTTTGCGTCTCTCGTGGGCGAGTTTGGCATTGTTGGGTAGCGTACGCGTGACTGTGGTCGTCGCAGTGAGTAATCTCAGTGGTGCGGTATGACGTTTGTGGTTGCGCGGCGAAAGAGGCACGCAGGCAGCAGCAGACAGCAGCAGAGCGCAAGCAGCAGCAGCAGCAGCAAGCAGCAGCAGCAGGCAGACAGCCGCATAACAACGCCAGCAAGCAGTTAGCAGCAGAGCAGTATACAGCAGTAACAGCAGGCAGCAGCAGTCCCTAGCAGTAGCAGGCAGCTGATGGCCGGGGGATGTTGGTGGTACGGGCTCTAGGTGGCCAGCCGCCAGCGCGCTGCAGCGGCAGACTGAAAAAAAGGCGAAGAAGGAGCTCTGAGGCTGGCAGGAATCGAGAACAAGCAGCTGAGCGCGACCGTCGCCAAACGTCACTCAACCGCTGAGTGTGTCATTCTCCTGTCATGCCTTCCAGTTTTTTCTTGGCCTCTCTTTGTACTTGTCTTCTAATGACTTTGCTCTCTGCACTGGTTTGTATGTTGCTCGTTTTGTCCGGTCTTTCCCCTATCTCTCTCTCTCTCTCTCTCTCAGCTCTCCTCTCTCTGCTCTTTTTTTCTGTGTGGTTTGTGTTTGTGTTTCTCGTGTGTGTGTTGTGTGTGTGTTGTGGTGTTGTGTGTTAAGTGCGTACTGGCGTCCATTATGTGTGTGTGTGTGTGTGTGTGTGGTGTGTGTGTGTGTGTGTGTGTGCGTGGCGTGTGCGTGTGTGCGCGTGCGGCGTGCGTGGCGCGTGTTGCGTATGTCCACTTCTCTCCTCAACCACCGTGCTATAGTGCCACCCTCTCACCCTGCCTGCTCTCACTCTCTGCACCTTCTTCGCTCACACCCTCTCACCTCCTCTCTTCACCCTCTCTCTCACTCTCTCACCCCTCTCACCCTCTCACCCTCCTCTCTCACTCTCGTCACCCTCCTCTCTCGCCCTCTCTGCACTGCTCCTCTCTCACTCTCCTCACCGCTCCTCATCTCACCCTCTCACCCTTTCACCCTCTCACCCTCCTCACCCTCTCACGCCTCATCACCGCTCTCACCCTCTCACCCTCTCACGTACTCGCGCGGGCATAGCGTGGCGACCACTGGTGGACAGCAGGTATGGAGCCGCCCTCCGTGTGCGGGCCGCGCTCGGAGAAGCATCGGTGCCCTCTCACCCCTCCTGCACACCTCTGCACCCTCTCACCGCTCCCTCTCGTCAACCCTCCTCTCTCACTCTCCACGCCTCCTCTCTCGACCCTCTCACCCTTCTCTCCACCTCTCTCACCCTCCTCTCTCACCTCTCACCTCCGCGTCTTCTCACTCTCTTCACCCCTCCTCTGCTCAGCTCTCTCAACCCTCCTCTGCTCCTCTCTCTTACTCTCCGTCTGCAGGCGACCTGCGCGCGCCAACGAAGCGCATCAGCCAGCAGGAGAAACCCATCCAGGAACTTGAACGTCACCATTCACGCAGCGTGCTGGAACGCCTGACACAAAGAGCTTCAAAGATGCTCTCCGGGAGGAGGAGGCTGCGCGCACCAGCACGCCGAAACCACGTCTGCAAGGAGCTGGCGCTGGAACTGCATACATAGCACTTCCGCCGAGTAGCGAGAAGAAACTGCAGATGCTGGCAAGATCAGATGGAGGCACTGCGGTAAATAGAGACCCGATAAGTTTATAATGAGAGAAGCGCTGGTTTAATATAGATGTTAGAAACTTTTTTGGTGTCTGATTCTGTAGCTTTAGTCCATATAGGTAATACGAAGATGAACGGTAAAATTCAAATGCTCTGTATGATGTTTAAGACGGTGGTCCGGTTAAGCAGAGCCTATGGCCGTTGTTCGCACTGCTCTTGTGTTTTCGGCGCTGCTCTTGTGTTTACGCTTGGCTCTTGCTGGCCTCTCCTCTGCTCTTGTTGCTCGCTCTGCTCTTGCTGTTCATCCATCCTACAATTGGCCGCCAATGTTTGTTCGCTTACGCTGCGCTTCCATCATCGCGCCATGTTTGTTCCTAGTGGGCAGCAGCAGATGCGCAGATGGAGCTGGACGCCCTTATCGTCAAGATGGTCCGACATGGAGGCTCGCTGACAAGCAGAGGTGAATCCGCTGAAGCCAGAAGTTCATGCCGAGATAAACCGAACTCGAGATGGCACTGGAGAGCGCCAACGCGGCCCCTCGAGGCAGAGCAGGAAGTGCAAGGCCGCTCGCAGCTCAGCTCAAGGTAGATGGCGCTACGAGCGCACCGAATAAAATTCATAATACACTATAAAACTGTATAGAATTATATATAAATATATATATGATATATATAATTGGCACTAAAGTAACTAGTGAAATTACGCCTCAGGGTAACAGGGGTAATGTTGTCTCTTAGAACGTTGATATGAGGACATTTTAACATTACGAGAAACTGAAAATACAGCGATTCTTCTCGTACACATACCCTGTAACGCTAACCTCTCCCTCCTCTCATCTTCCTACCGTGTTACAGGACTGCAAGTGGCTGTACGTAGGACCTGCCAGCGCCAGCTGCAGCAGACCCTGGACCAGATGAACGCCCTGGCAGCGTCGGTGTCTATTTACTTGCAGTCGGAGATCGAGGAAGTTCGCAGCTCTCTGCGAGATCACCATGCGCCAGAAGAAGAAGCCTGGAAACTCGAAGTTGGACCGATGCTCAGGTGAGAAGTGTGCGATAGCAAGCGTCATCAGTATCGTCGTCATTCGTTATTTTCGTCGTCCCTCATCGTCGTCGTGGTTGTCGCCGCCGTCGTTCGTTTTAGTAGTAGTAGTAGTAGTAGTAGTAGTAGTAGTAGTCAGTACGTAGTAGTAGTAGTAGTAGTATAGTAGTAGTGAGTGTG
>NW_014577582.1:185258-186920 GCF_000485595.1 Priapulus caudatus
TCTGGTCGGAAGCAACACGCACACGACGCACACCGCATCACACGCACAGGCGCGCACAGGCACACGGACCACAATCACGCACGCACGCACGCACACACCCACAATCACGCACACACGCACGCACACACACAATCACGCCACACACACACAGCAGCACACGCACACACGCACGCACCCCCCCCCCCAACTCCACACCCCACACACACACGCCAACGCTACACACACGAGCACACACACACGCGCACCTATCCCCCACTCCCGCGCTCGTGCGTGTTTGTGAAGCTGCTCAGCATTATAGGGCCCCTCCTCATATTGTTTACCCGCAGGAAACATGACACGCACATACTGTCGCGCGCTTCCTGATCTCTACAGCTATACTATACTATACTTACTTGCTGCTGCTGGCTAGTAAGCTACCACACTGTCCTGTCACGTGGGCTCTGTCGTTGGCGTGGTGTTTCTCCTGCAGCCCCGTTCTTTTTTATCGTTCATCGCTCGCTTTTCTTTCGCTATCGCTCTTCCCTCGATTTAGACATATAAATGTAACAAAATATATGTATGTATACTGCGTCAGCAGATGCTGTGTATACGTCATCTGCCGCAGAAAACATAAATATAAATAAAAGAACAAATGTCGGCAGCGATAATTATTCAGATCTAGGTCACTGCCACGTAACTAAAGTCCGCGTGAAGAGAGTGAGGCGAGATGCGAAACGCGAGAGAAAATTAAGGGAGAAGCGAGAGAGAAACAGAGAAAGACGGTCCTCGCAGCCGTGAGTCACCGTGAACCGTGAGCCGTGAGCCGCTCGTAGTCCGTCATGCGTGGGCCTGGTCGCTAGCTTCCGCTGGTATATATAGCTATATATCCACGTCGTATTACTCAACTAGGCTGCTATATGAGCGGAGAGCGGGGGAACAACAGATGTGTGAACACACACACACACACAGCTACAATACAAGCCGATACAGCCGCTACAGCCCTGCACATGTGCACGCTGATTCTGTCCAGGCTCGAGATTAATTGTAATGTAGCCAGCGGCGGATTGACTTCAGACTCGTCCTAGCTGCTGCTGCTGCATCATTCTGATTCTCATCCGTATTCCTTAACCCTGTCTCGCCACCTCATCCTTCAGCTGCCAGTGTAACACCTCCGTTACCAGAACTGTCCCCGTCCTCCTAACCTTCTCCTGTCAGTGTAACCTTCTCCCGGTATTATAACTCCCCCCGTCCTCCTAACCTTCCCCTGTCAGTGTAACCTTCTCCCGTTATTCTAACTCCCCCCGTCCTCCTAACCTTCCCCTGTTAGTGTAACCTTCCCCTGTCAGTGTAACTTTCTCTTGACAGTGTAATCTTCTCCCGTTATTATAACTCCCCCCGTCCTCCTAACCTTCTCCTGTCAGTGTAACCTTCTCCCGTTATTATAACTCCCCCCGTCCTCCTAACCTTCTCCTGTCAGTGTAACCTTCTCCCGTTATTATAACTCCCCCCGTCCTCCTAACCTTCTCCTGTCAGTGTAACCTTCTCCCGGTATTAAAATTCCCCCGTCCTCCTAACCTTCTCTTGTCAGTGCAGCATCGCTTCCCTATGACTTTAATTACTCGTTGGTCGCAGTCGCTCGCTAGCTATGCTAACACTCCAGCGCAATAGCTTCGTTTGACTCTC
>NW_014577582.1:187114-195867 GCF_000485595.1 Priapulus caudatus
GTGAACGCGCATGCCGTAATAGTTTCTGTCTAAGGACTCTATCGGTGCGTGCCCATCTGATGGAAATGAAATATGCGTCATTCAGCTAATTCAGCCGTCAGCCACGGAACAGAGGCGGATGACGCATGCCCGCTGAGATATATTTTATCCCCTTCCCCTTCCTTTTTTTCCTTCATGCTTATCCCGTCTTCACCTTCCCTTTCTCCTCCACGTTTCCACTTCCTCGCTGTCCTCCTTCTTCGTGCTTCCCACTTCCTCCCTTCCCGCCTATCTCCCCCTTCCCCCTTCCCCCTTCTCCCTCTCCCCCCGTCCTCCGTCACGACAACATTCAGTGATGAGTGGTAGCTACATCGCGTCTATCGGAGGCCTGGCCCTCAGATACTGTTACCGAACCGCCCGCCATGCAGTTGCAGGCACGGCTTCACGCAGACGCCGGCGCTATTAATAGCACGAACTGCTCAGCTGCCGGCATATAATATCGCCGTACACAGCGGGATGCAGCTAATGGAGTGTGTGTGTGTGTGTGTGTGTGTGTGTGTGTGTGTGTGTGTGTGTGTGTGTGTGTGCGTCCGTGTGTGCGTACGCGCGCGTGCGAGTGTGCGTGTGTGTGTCACTGTGTGCGTACGAGTGTGCGTGTGTGTGTCACTGTGTGCGTACGTGTGTGCGACTGTGCGTACGCGCGCGTGCCAACAGTAAGCTGCCGATGCTAGTTATATATAAGCAGCCGAAGAGGTGCGGGCAGCAGGGGGTCATAGCGACGGAAACACGCTACATCAGCTGCTATAACGACGAGCGGGGAAGCTCGATTCTGGATTCTTGATTCTCGACTGTTGGCGGGAAATCCTGGCGGTTCGTTAACTCTGTTATTGTTCTCGGTAAATGGTGACGGCGACTGGCGGGGGAAAGGAACGTTTACGCGCGGGAAGAAAAACGCAGAGAAAGAGAGAGAGAAGATGACGACGACGACGACGACGACGATGACGACGAAAATAGACAGTATGCAACAGCAAAAGCAGGAAAATAAGAGAAAAAACAACAACATTAATAATAATAATTCCTTACTTTTATAATAATAATAATAATAATTATTATTATTATTATCTAGTTGCTGCTAGTAGGCCCTACACTGCAGCTAACGACGGCACATTACGAGAGTAGGAACACAAACAACCTTAATTGATCTAATCTCACACAAGCGGTTTATGTAAGTAAGTATACCCCAGTTTACTTCGACCCTTGTCGCGCATTCACTGCCTTTCCCGAATTCATTTCCAAATGCCTCACAATCTCATTAACCTGGTTTCACAAAAAATCTAATTGGCTCATATCGGATGACTGGCTAATATTAGCGACAATTTACGTTAGCTAGGCTGTGGTGGTGGGGTGATGTGGTGGTGGTAGTGGGGGTGATGTGGGGTGGTGGTGGTGGGTGTTGGGAGTAGGGCTAGCAGCATCCATGCCTTGCTAAACGATGAGAGACGCCGGACACCAAGTCAATTACGAAGCCGGAAAAAGGTCTGGGTACGTTTTTCGCGCGCTAGTCTGGTTCTGCTGCCCTCGTGGGGGTAGGAGGGTGGGGGGATGAGGGGGTGGGAGTATTCAGGCCCCCAGGGCATGGTGTACACATGTTACTGTGGCAAACAGCAGCAACTACAGTATCCAGAGAGCGCTGTTTGTAAGCGGCGGGTAATTTGTCTTCTTCCCATTTTCTCCACCTTCCTCTTACTCCCTCGTCATAACTCTCTCTTTATCTCTCGCTCTTGCTCGCGCGCGCTCTCTCTCTCTCTCTCTCTCTCTCTCTCTCTCTCTCTCTCTCTCTCTCTCTCTCTCTCTTTTTTTCCTATCGGCAGGAATTTTTCATTTGTGTCGGGAAAGCTTTGCAGTTTGATGCGGGAATCTCTCTCGTGTGATAAAATCTTACCGAATCTCGTTTTACAGGCCGAACCAAACCATCGTCGTCATCCCCCGCCACGTTACGCTCCGGCGCTGATTGCTAATTACACTAATTGCTCTTAGATAATGATGAATTCACCGCAATCCGGTCCGCAGCTGATCATCTATGAGAAACGCCCGGCTCTCCTCGCCTCGCATTTCAATTGCAGCATCCTAATTGACTTTAATTAAGACCTAATCAACTACGCTGACAGACGAAAACAATGCGCAAACTTTGCGGGGGTTGTGTACAGCGGTGGCATCACGTGACCTCCAAAAACGCAAAACTCGCGTTGTCGGGAGCTATATATAGGTTATCCGGTTAAATTTAACACCGAACGTTTAACATGTTTATCCGACTCAACGATGTTAAAAACACAAACGCGCGCGCAGAGAAAAAAAACGCTGACGCGGAAATCAAGATGGCGACCTTATCGGGCGATGCATCGTGGCGCCATCTATGCGCGACCGGCGATACTAACCGCTCCCCATCCTCGCCCAATTTCCACCTCGCTGCAAAGTTAAGATCAAGTGTACTGCGGTGAGTATTGACCTTTAATCGTGTGTCCGCACGACCGTGGTCGAGTAACACAATATAGGCTGTAATTGAATAGCAGGCAGGCGCGCGTTGAATTGAACGAGTCGGTGAGTAGTTCGTGGGAAATCAATTAGAGAGTAAGTAAGGAAAGCTGTGTGGCGATAACGACGAAATGTTTGAACGAAAGCGCAGACGAACGAGGCAGGCGCGCGCCCATAGTTACAGTAAGGGCAATTCACACTCAACACTCCCGCGCAGCCTGCCCAAATGTGAAGGGTACCACAAGATGTATTGTGTGTTATGTGTTATGTGTTATGTATTATGTATTATGTATTATTTATTATGTATTATGTATTATATATTAAATATATAACTATTAAATATTAAACAATAATTATGTATTAAATATTAAATATTAAATATTAAAATAGTAACTATTTAATATTAAATATCAAATATAAATATCCGTATTTTTGCTGTTGCGCCGTTAGAGTGGAGCATGGGGGCGACCGTGCTGCCGCAGTGCGGATGAACATTGCTGTATCTTGAGCTAACATTGATAATGTACAGTTACTACGTTACTTCGTTACTGCGTTACTGTTACATGACCTAGTCCGGGATGTATCCCTTTAGTCGCTGCCTTCCTGTCCGTACCTCCGCTCTTGCGTAAACTAAACTTCGAGAATTAACTTTTTGCCGCCGTAAAAACCCGCCGAGAAAAAATCGTCGTTAGCAGACGCCGGCGATGAAAGCTAGCAGTCGACTTCTTATGAGTTGTGTATCAGTAACGCCTGCATACAGTAGTGGCTATGCGGTGGCGGAGACGCTCCCCTCTCCCCCTCCCCTTTCTAAACCTTATCTCTCCATCATTTCTTTCGTTCTGCTGTCTATTTTCTGCAGTGCGTTGCCGCAGCCAATCGGAGCACAGGTTAACGTAACGTGAGAGCGCGACGCCATATTGAAAACGGGTCGAGTTAAGAACGTACGTGTTAACAAAAATAAAGACCAGCGATGGTTAGTTACGAGTCACTTCACTGGAGGGTCGAGAACCTTACAATCTAGATGGGTCTGCTTCACCGCTGCTACGGGATCTAGCCTTAATGTTAGAATATTCGAGCCAGTCTCTGACTCAGAGCTTACATCGGCCTCACGAACGGCATGCTGGATTCACGACACCCAATCAACGACCAGCAATTCAACACGTGACCACCCGGACCCAATTACTCGGCTGCTTATGCACACAAGACCTGTGACGTCACTGCGCATGAATTCGACTTAGTCAGACTCGCTGTATGTGAGCGGTGCGTGTTTTTAGAGCTTAACTAGGCCCCAAGAGGGATCTCATTAAGTCGAACTGAGAGACTTACACTCCTGCGTTGAAATATGTCAGTGCAAACCGGGTGCGATGCATTTGCATTTAGTTCTTTCTTTTCTGTTAATAAACTTTAATTCTATTTCGCATTTAGCCGATGAAGATTTACTTACTTAATTACATTAATTCCATTTCGCCGAATAATTGCGTTCTCAAATATCATATTACTCTAATGCAACCTATCGGAAGTGTTGAAGTGTCAAACAAGCTCAGATTAAATGAAATATGCTCTAATAGAAAAGATCATACACGCGCAATATTGTATGCTGGCCTTTACTCGCTAAATCCAGGGTCTGTATTAAGTGTGGCAAGTAGGTCAAAGTATATATAGCGGCCTAGGAGGTCCAACGTCTTTCTTAAGTTAGGGTAATGTTTAGAGGTAACATTAAAATTTGAAATAACCTTATTTTTCACCTAATTTTAACACTATCGCTATCGTTTTCTTTGACTGATCATGTAACCATATAGCTAACACTGTTACGCTAGGTGCACGCGTGCGTGCGTGCGTGTGCGTGCGTGTTGGTGACACCTACCCTGCTCCTGATCTCTCTCTCCAGGTCCAAGTCATCCTCGAGCGCTCTGATCTTATCCTGCAAAAATGCGAACGAAATTAGGCAAGAAAATACGACGACGGATATGCGAAACAACAAATAACTGTGTGCGTGTGTCTGTGCGCGCGTTGTGTGTGTGTGTGTGTGTGTGTGTGTGTGTGTGTGTGTGTGCGTGTGCGTGTGCGTGTGCGTGAGCGTGAGTGTGAGTGTGAGTGTGAGTGTGAGTGTGTGTGTGCGTGTGTGGCGTTATCTATTTATACAGATGGGCAAACATTAAACACGACCCCGAATTCGCGAAGTACTCGAAGAGCGTTGTAAACTAGTTATTTCAAACTAGGAGATTGTGTTAGAGTAAATTCCTTCACACAGTTATGGCTGAGGGAGCCACCCCGTTTATGGTCTGGCTATCTGTTACGGGTCATATAAGTTGCCGCAATTTAAACGTCTGCTACTGTTATAGTCAAGTACAAAATGCCCGAACTAGCATGCTACCGATGCTGCCATCTACTGGCCAGCAGTGCCACCATCTACATGCAATTGATGCTGCCACTCAACGGCTACTGATGCCACTACTGCATGCCAATGATGCTGCCACTCAATGGCTACTGATGCCACAACTACATGCCACTGATGCTGCCACATATAGGCCACAGTTGTCAAGACGCATATGCTACTTATGCTAACACCTACACGATGTCTACGTTGACACAGGGAGAGGGTCTTATTGGTACCTTATTATAGCGTATTAACGTAAGCTTAAGACAGCTACAGTAAAGAATCATAGAGTCATTGCAGAAGCATGCAGATCACAACGACCAGTTTGCTGTAGACAGATATAGACTAGAGAAATCAGTCTAGTATAAGATATAGACTAGAGAGACCAATCTACTATAAGATATAGGCTAGAGAGAGCCGCCTAGTATAAAATATACGCTAGAGAGATCAGTCTCGTATCAGATGTAGACTACACAGATCAGTCTAGTATAAGGTATAAACTAGAGAGATCAGTCTAGTAACAGATATAGACTACAGACCACGGGCTAGAGTCGGCCTATCGAACGGTGCATGTATATTGCGACAGAAGAGGGTGATGCGATCTCACGAACCCGAGCAGCGACGGAAACACACGAGTGCTATAGCCTCGTCTCATGCAAAGATCGAAGCTAGCCCCGCACGCAGTGTTGCCACCTACGAGGACGCTGAGTAGCTGATTTCATATGGAGACGCTAGTGCTGCCATACTGATAAAAAATTTCGAATTTTTATATTGTTTTGGAATTTTTATACTGTTATAAAGTTATACTTTTTATATATTGTTTCAACCGATTCTAGTAATTTCTACCTCTCTGCCGCTCGCCGAAAGCTGGTGCTAAAATTTGGCTCGGGCCTGGTCCGACGTTTTCGATGGGGCCAAATCTGGCTCGGGCCTAATTAGGCTCGGGCCAAAAACGTCCGTGTGAACGCTCGGCTCGAGCCATATCTGGCACGGGCCTAATTAGGCTCGGGCCAAAAACGTCCGTGTGAACGCGCCTATAGTTTCTGTCTAGGAACTCTATCGGTGCTGCCATCTATGGAAAGATATGCGCATCAGCTAATTCAGCCGTCAGCCACGGAACAGAGCGATGACGCATGCCCGCTGAGTATATATTTATCCCCTTCCCCCTTTCTTTTTTTCCTTCATTCTTCCCTCTTCCCCTTCCCCCTTTCTCTCCACCGTTTCCACTTCCTTCTTCCCCCTTCTCTCTTCCCACTTCCCTATTATCCATCGTAAGTCATCATAGATAACTATTACTCTCTCTCTCTCTCTCTCTCTCTCTCTCTCTCTCTCTCTCTCTCTCTCTCTCTCTGTCTCTCTCTTTCTCTCTATCGTCACCGAAATAACTCGCCCGCTATCTTTCACGGGGTGTCTTTCTTCTATTTTATAGGACCAATCTCTCTCCCATTCCTTCCCCCCCCCTCTTTCAATCTGTCTCTCTCTCTCACACACGCACTCCCTCTCTCTATCCCTCCTTCTCTCTGTCTCTGTCTCTCGCTCTCACACATCCTCTCTCTTCCTCTCTCCCCCTCTCTCTCCCTCTCTCTCTCCTTCTCTCTCTCACGCGCGCTCTCTCTCTCTCTCTTACGCTCTTTCTCTCTCTCTCTCTCTTTCTCTCTCTCTCTCCTTCGCTCTCTAGCTTACTCTCTCTCTCTCTCTCACGCTCTCTCTCTCTCACGCTCTCTCTCCCTCTCTCTCTCTCTCTCTCTCTCTAGCTCACTCTCTCGCTACCTCCCTCGCCCGCTCCCCTCTGGCGTTCCGTTATAGAAGCCAGCATACCGGCAAGCATCACTGCCTAGCAGGCTATTATTATAGCCTGGTGCAAGGAAGCTCGCCCTATATAGCCCTGCTGAGCGCAGCATAGCTGCTTACTGCTGGTTGGATAGAAGCCCTCACGTGGTACCAACATGGCTGCCTCGGCACACCGTTTCCATCTTTATCGGCATTTCGGGGAGGAAGGGAAACACGTCTGGTAGAGCGTGAGAGAATTCGATAGATTTCGAGAGAGAGAATTCGAGTGTGATTTCTTTGCGGGAAAAACAAACAGTTGTCGATAACTGTGTGGTTCCTGCCTGATCCATGTATCAGGATGCGCGACGCAAAGAATTTCATGTATGAGAGATCGAATTAGATGAACTAGGGAGAAGGTTGTTAACACAGCCGTTTTTGGTAAACATTTCTACCATGTTTTGCCCTTCCCCTCTCCATCATCGCTGGCTCCCACCTCTCGCTCTCACACACATACACACACGCACGCACGCACACACGCACAAACACACACATACGCACACACTCGCACGCGGACACGCGCACATACGCACGCACACGCGCGCGCACCCGCACACACACGGGAACACACACACACGCCTACAGAGACAAACAAACAAACAAACAAACACACACACATACGGCGACACCTGTCGTACGACGTAGAATCATTTACCTGGAATCTGCTAGCGTCGGGAATATCGATGAAGGCGACGTTGCTGCTGCTGGCGCCGCCGCCGCCGCCGCTGCTGTAGCTATAGCTGGTCTTCACGACCTGTTGCGAAGTCTCCATCGTTGTCGTTGCTGGCACGAGTACTGCGAGAGTCTTGGTGAGTGGGTGGTTTCGTTACTCCGTGCGCGCACTCTTTCTCTCTCTCCCTCTCCTGTCCGTGTGTGTGTGTGCACCGCACCGTAAACCCAGAAGCAGACTGGCTAGAGTTTCGCGGCAGGCGTGCTTATGTTTGAGCCACGCGCTCGCTGCTGCTGCGACGGGGTCGGGTTTCTACCGCCGGCCTTTTATAGACATTGACCAAGATGGAGGCTTCTCTCTCATCTGGTGCGGGAGCTTGCATTGCTCGTGCGTGCGCGCGCGCGCGTGTGTGTATGCGGTCGTGCACGCGTGCGTGTGCGCGTACGTGCGCGCGTGCGTGTGTGCCGCGTGTGTACACGCGCGCGTGTGCGTGTGCGCACGGGCTTGCGTGCGGACGTAGAAACTTACGTGTGTGTGCGTGCGCGTGTGCTTACGTGCGCGTGTGCGTGTGCGTGTGCGTGTGCGCCTCAGCGTGTGCGTGCGTGTATGCACGCATGTGCACGCGTGTGCGTGCGCGTGCGCGTGTGTGTGCGTGTGCGTGTGTGTGCGTGTGCGTGCGTGTGCGTGCGTGTATGCACGTGTGGGGTTCCCACGGCCTCGTCAACAAAACTTTCAGCCGATTAAGTGATGAATGGATGATGTGCGAATAATATTACTGGGTCGTCTGCTGTCAAGCTGTAGGCTAGCGGGAGGAGGGCGGATAGAGAGGAGGAGGCGAGGGAAAGATGGGGAGTGGGAGGAGGGAGGAGGGAGAGGAGGAGGCGAAGGAAAGATGGGGAGTGGGAGGAGGGAGGAGGGCGGATAGTGAGGAGGAGGCGAGGGAAAGATGGGGAGTGGGAGGAGGGAGGAGGGAGAGGAGGAGGCGAAGGAAAGATGGGGAGTGGGAGGAGGGAGGAGGGCGGATAGTGAGGAGGAGGCGAGGGAAAGATGGGGAGTGGGAGGAGGGAGGAGGGAGAGGAGGAGGCGAAGGAAAGATGGGGAGTGGGAGGAGGGAGGAGGGCGGATAGTGAGGAGGAGGCGAGGGAAAGATGGGGAGGGGGAGGGGGGAGGAGGGAGAGGAGGAGGCGAAGGAAAGATGGGGAGTGGGAGGAGGGAGGAGGGCGGATAGTGAGGAGGAGGCGAGGGAAAGATGGGGAGGGGGAGGGGGGAGGAGGGAGAGGAGGAGGCGAAGGAAAGATGGGGAGTGGGAGGAGGGAGGAGGGCGGATAGTGAGGAGGAGGCGAGGGAAAGATGGGGAGGGGGAGGGGG
>NW_014577582.1:195877-198998 GCF_000485595.1 Priapulus caudatus
GTGTGTGTGTGTGTGTGTGTGTGTGTGTGTGTGTGTGTGTGTGTGTGTGTGTGTGTGTGTGTGTGTGTGTGTGTGTGTGTGTTTCGGCGTATTATTGTTTCGCGAAAATTTTTCCCGAACAGATGATTGCCCCATATTTTGCAGAAACAACAAATCGTCTCGTCGAAATATAACACACAATGGGAAACATGTCAGTTCACGCATGCGCCACGCCACCACCGCCGTATGCACCTCACGCGCACACGGTTTCTTCAGCTATTGCTCGTAGAATGCAGACCACGGAGATCTCGCACACGAACAATGGAGAAGAACAACTACCGCATCGGAGGCGCCATCTATCCGACGTTGATGTAACGATTTATGCGGGAAATGGGACCGAACAGCTACGAACACGAATTCGTCAAGGAAACGAAGCATACGTCAGCGTATCAAGGGGCTTGGTCAATGCAGCACAGGTTGCAAGCATGCATGCACGTTGTACTTAGTTATATATGTTAACCTCCGTATATCTGTGAGTGGCGCCAGACGGCTGTGTTAGGTGGCCAAAATACGAAGTGTTCTTTGATCTAGCATCCTGAAAATAATTCGTAAGCAGTCGGTTAGTCGTTGTGCGCACGCGCACAAGCACGCGATAACAATTGAACGTTCCGGAGTTTAAGATTAAAACATGGCGGCCAACGCTGTTAGTTCATTTTCGTCTGCTAATAGTGGCTCCATCTATATGCGTCTTGCTATATCCTATAAATCTCATATGCTTGCTTGTCGGCTGTTATTGTGTTAAAAACGAGCCGGCAGGCTCTGGTTAGCAAGTTAATTAAACTGATGTTAAGAAATGTAGAAGCTGAAAATAAACGTGTGATACAGACATGTGATAATAGCTTGAGACTGACAGATAGACACAGCTATTGAATAATTCGTCGCACTCTCTCGCCCCTTCCCCTTTCTCTCTCTCGTTCTCTCTCTCTCTCTCTCTCTCTCTCTCTCTCTCTCTCTCTATCTATCTATCTAACTTATCTCTCGCTCTCTGTTTCCTTCTCTCTATATCTATCTATCTATCTATCTATCTAACTTTCTTTCTTTCTATCTATCTGTCTATCTGTCTATATGTCTGTCTACCTATTTTTTTTATTTTAACTCTCTTTCTTTCTCCTGCGCTCGCTCACTCTTTCTCTTCACTTCATGCGTCCCACCCTCTAATCCGATTGTCCCTGAGCCACCTACACTATGAGAGCATCCCCTCCTATATATATCATAATCCACCATAACTATGAGCATATGATTTAGGAGCGTCTCGTAATGCCGATATAAGTGATTGATCGCTGGCCTGTAACCGCATTACCATAGTGACAGAGACGCTATGCATCGCAGCGCCACCTGTATTCAGCGACACGAGGTTTATTAACAATGATATCTGATTGGAACACTCGATCCACCGATCTGCACGTATGTTAATGAGGATAGAGTCAAGTCTGCTTGACTTATGCTAATTTTCCTTCAATGCTTTTCTGATTATCAATGGCAAAGCTATAATGAGTGAGACGGACGTGAAACATTGGGGGGGGGGGGGCGTGTAGCTGTGTGTAGGTATGTGAGCATATGTGAGATACGGACAGAGGCTGAGGTGGAGTTAGGTGCTTGGGTGCGTGTTGGGGTGTGTGGAGATGGGGGTGCGTGTACGGGTGTAAGTGTAGAATGATGTAGGTGTATGTGTAGATGTGAGTGTAGGTGTGGCTGTGGCTGTGGGTATGCGTGTGGGAAAGACCGGTGACAGAAACGCTGCCAAGCTACGAGAATGAAAAATCCTAGCAGATTTTCTCATAACAATACGAAACAAAGTGATGTCGACGGTCTAGGAGAAATTGTTAATGTTAAGACTAATGTTAAGACTAATTTTGTTTCTGACAACGGGCCCAAGGTCATTGGGACAACAGAAGCAGGGAATGAGTACTGCGCCATTACGGACTCTATAGACTGTGGTAAGAGTAAAATTATGAAAGAGTGAGTGAGCGAAAAAAGATATAGAGAGAGGGAGAGAGAGAGAGAGAGAGAGCGAGCGAGAGAATGGAAGAGAAGCGAGAGATGGAGTCAAAGAGCAAGCGAGAGGGTGAGAGAAAGAGAAGAAAGAGAGGGAGAGAGCAAGAAAGGAAAACGAGAGAGAAAGAGGGAGAGAGAGGAGAAGAAAGACCGCGAGAGTGAGAGAGAGAGAGAGAGAGAGAGAGAGAGAGAGAGCGCGCGTGCGAAAGAGACAAAGCGACAGGGTGATAGAGAAGACAGAGAGACAGAGACAAGGCAGAGAGAGAAAGAGAGAGAGACAGACAGAAAGAAAGTGAGAAGAGAGAGAATGCAGAAAGAAAGCGAGAGAGAGAATTCCGAGAGAGAAGGCAGAGAAAGAGAGAAGAGCGAGAGAGAGAATGCAGAAAGAGAGAAAGAAAGGGAGCTACGTAGGTAGACTCAGACACACGCGGTTAGCTCGCTATTAGCAGGATGGGTGTCGCGTGGCAGCCCCACCACCCCACCCTCATCCCTACCACCCCCACCACACTCGCTGCTCTCGCACGCACGCCACGCGTTTATATATATATACACACACACACACACATATATACGTGCGCGCGTATATATATATATATATATACGGGGCTTGCCCTGCCAGCAGACATATATACATGTACCCCTATGCCAGTTCGTATAATACACACGGGACGTGTTGTTGTGGATACACATGACGGCAACAAGCGTACAGTACATGGCGCCCCTCGCTATTGCGATGTATAATACATGCTGTGCTCACTAATGACTTAATGGCTGAAAGATCATTTCTTATGTAACGCTAGTGCGCCTCGCATCTGTTGTCTTACCCATCCAGCCGCTAGCACGTACCCACCAGTCATCCATCCAGCCGCTAGCACGTACCCACCAGTCATCCATCCAGCCGCTAGCACGTACCCACCAGTCATCCATCCAGCCGCTAGCACGTACCCACCAGTCATCCATCCAGCCGCTAGCACGTACCCACCAGTCATCCATCCAGCCGCTAGCACGTACCCACCAGTCATCCATCCAGCCGCTAGCACGTACCCACCAGTCATCCATCCAGCCGCTAGCACGTACCCACCTAGCT
>NW_014577582.1:199008-200062 GCF_000485595.1 Priapulus caudatus
CTCTCTCTCTCTCTCTCTCTCTCTTTCTCTCTCTCTCTTTCTCTCTATTTCTCTCACGCGCGCTCACTGTCTCTATATTTCCCCGCCTCTCCTTAACTCTATTTCACCCATCCCTCTCTCTCTCTCTCTCGGTGTTTCTTTCGTTCTCTGTCGCACTCTCTTTCTTTCTCTCTCACTTTCTATCGCTCGCACTCGGCCATCGCTCTGTGTATTTGCAACATCGTGTATTCTTACACATGAAAGCTTTTAAATACAGGATACGCGGAATCGGAGCGAGGAGGCCATGAACCTCCTGGAGAAGCTGGTTTAAAATAGGTGTACGGCCCCCGGCTCTCACGCGCTGTATATGTGTATATGTGCTGGCATCGCTCGTGCAATGTGCTGTACCGCTACTGCTAGAAACTCACAGACACGCGCACACGCGCACGCACGCACGCACGCACACACGCACACGCCACACAAGCGTGCGCGCGGATGCGCGCCAACATGCATGCATGCACGCACGCACGCACGCACGTACACGCGCAGACGCACGCATACACGCTCACACGCCCCCACGCATGCACGCGCGCGCGCACGACCACCCACTACATAATCAATGCACTCCGTAAGTGTCTCTAGTATAAATTATTGTATATCTATTCAGACCATTCTCCGACTATTCCAGGACACGCGAACGTACCACACACCACATCTACGTATGTAAGAGAAGTCTGCCTGCTTGGATAATTGATCAAGAATGCCAAAACATGCCACGACGGAGCCGTATACGACGAAACCGCATGCTACTCTATACATATAGCTATATGTAGCTCTACTCTATACCAGACCCCGCAGATGCATGTACAGAGAGAAGGGGGAGAGAAAAAGAGAGCGAGGGAGAGGAGAGAGAGCGCGCGAAAGTAAGAGAGAGAGAGATAGAGAGAGAACGCGCAAAAGTGAGAGAGAGCGAGAGAGAGAGCGAGAGAGCGAGCGAGAGAAAGAGAGAGAGAGAGAGAGTGAGGGAGAGAGAAAGCGCGAAAGTGAGGGAGAGAGAGAGAGAGAGAGAAAGCGC
>NW_014577582.1:200072-202721 GCF_000485595.1 Priapulus caudatus
GGGGAGAATGCTGGGTGAGGATGCTGGGTGAGAATGCTGGATGAGGATGCTGGGTGAAGATGCTGGGTGAGGATGCTGGGTGAGGATGCTGAGTTGGGATGCTGGGTGAAGATGCCGGTGGGAGGATGCTGGGGGAGAATGCTGGGTGAGGATGCTGGGTGAGAATGCTGGATGAGGATGCTGGGTGAAGATGCTGGGTGAGGATGCTGGGTGAGGATGCTGAGTTGGGATGCTGGGTGAAGATGCCGGTGGGAGGATGCTGGGGGAGAATGCTGGGTGAGGATGCTGGGTTGGCATGCTGGGTGAGGATGGTGGGTGAAGATGCTGGGTGAGGATGCTGGGTTGGGATGCTGGGTGAAGATGCTGGGTGAAGATGCTGGGTGAGGATGCTGGGTTGGAATGCTGGGTAAGGATGCTGGGTTGGGATGCTGGGCTGCTGTATTTTGTTTGGATGCGCTACAATGTACGCAGACGTTATTGACTCTGAGTTCTACAAGGATATATGATGATACATGATTTGTGATAATACACTATGTATATATGTGATGTACTTATGTAATTATGCATATATATATATATATATATATATGATAATACATGATTTACTGAAATAAATTCTACACGACTATGCCCTATTGGGCGGAGTGAGGTCGCCCCGCTTCCATCGCAGATATATATCGGTCTATAACATCGGGAACCCAAACCAGAACAATCGGGAACCCAAACCAGAACACATTCCTCGAGAGACGTAAACAAAACTGTGTAAACGGTAAAACAGAGTAATGACCAGCGAATACTATTTACCGGTTGAAGAAATAGCTTGAGAAAATCGGTTGAGAAAAGCCACGCGCAGAAAAGATGTAGGTTAAAGTAGTCTCTTTCTAGTATTTATGACGTTAAAAAGACATTCAGTTTTGTTGTGCGTGTTTTTGGACTGCTGCCTTGACTTCGGATTTTACGGATTTCGGTAAATTTTGCACACCATTATATTCGTGAGCATGTGCTCTCTCATTCAAATACGCAATCTATATATATTTTTCGGTAGTATACGCGAACACTGATCGTACAGCTATAATTAAGTAATATTTGGGCGCCTTGACAAAGTGAAACTTTAGCATAGACATTCCATTGCCACACTACACGTGCATGCGTGATCTCTACTTTAAATATGTAATACGAACCAGGTTGGTTGCCTTGTATAATGACTAAAAGGATACATTTGGGATGGACATGAATGCGCTACATCCTATTCACATCATCTAGCTGTCAGTATACGTTTCTAAATATCTACGTGCTTCAAATCTACCAGTTCAATTAATCGACAATATAATTTAGAAAGAAATTAATATAGACATTAAAGTGAGGCATTGACATAATAATAAATATATTCCGTACTACACCACTTGCTCTTTACATTAAATGTTTACTTGAACAAGATTGCGCGCGTCATGACTTCTGGAGTGAAACATTGACAACCGCAAACCTAGAGTTTAGGCTGCAAAACATCAAGAAACTGTGATTAATAAGTAAAGGCAAAAGATTGGTAACATAGTAAGTAAACGGGTGATATATGGCTCCGCGCTTGGATGATGGAGATGCGAAACGGTTGAGAGGTAGTTGTTGCGCATGTGGGCAGCGGGTGTGGTTGTCCGGGCGCGCGCGACTTTCTTTGTTATCTAGAAATATATAAAGGGAAGGTTCTTGGTTCTGAGGGAGGTCGGACGTGAGTGTGCGAGGCACGCGGCTGCGTGCCTCTGTGCGCGCGCATGTGGGCTGAGAAACAATAATACTGTTTGCTAAACACAACTGCTTGGACTTTGGAGTTTTCATTATTCATCGCTACAACGAATCTACTTTGAACCGGGTAACGCCATCATCGTCGTTACACTTGGCTAGTAACTGGCAAAGGCATTTCGTATCGTCTAGAATTATATCATCGTAAGTATTTTGTAGCTCAATGGACAACACAAGAATAAAGGGAAGAGAATAAGAGAAACCGCAATACCTAAGGTGACGCACACAAACACGACAATAATACATATAATGTATATTACAGTTAGCGTGAGAGAATTTTAGCCGTTAAACAGATGTGGGGCACAACGCTACGCCCGTCTTATCTTATCCAACACTAATAGTTAGATATAGATGCGTATAGCTGACGTATACCAGGTATGACAGGTGTACCGCTGCAGGTATAAGATAGCGGACGTGTGTACATCGCGTGGCTGTCACACAGTGAGAATATATATATATATATATATATATATATATATACACATATATATATAGGTATGTAGGAGAACGTGAGCTATCACAGAGGAGCTGTTGTACTAGGCCAGACAACATGGAACGCTTGATGACGATAGTGCTGCTTGTCGTGGTACTGGTTCTCACCGTAGGTAGGTATAGTATGTGTGTGTGTGTGTGTGTGTGTGTGTGTGTGCGTGCGTGCGTGCGTGCGTGCGTGCGTGTGTGGTCGCGTGCGCGCGTGTGTGTCAGATGGAGAGACAGTCATAGCGAGAGCGAGAGCGAGAGCGAGAGCGAGAGAGAGAGAGAGAGAGAGAGAGAGAGAGAGAGAGAGAGAAAAGTACATGGGAGAAAAGAAGAAATTAAGAAACAGCGAGAAAGGAAAAGGGAGAGGAAGAGAGC
>NW_014577582.1:203360-204911 GCF_000485595.1 Priapulus caudatus
AAAAATATTTTGCGAAAATGTTGCATTTAGAATAGGGAGGAGGTAGTATAGCATAGATTTATATGATAAAATTCTATTAGTATACCTCACTTAAGAAATAGGAAGAAGACCTTGCATGTAAGGTGCCCGCTGCATATACCAGCCAGTACACAATTTGGCTACGTTAGTGTGTTAGCGCATGCGGAATCTCTCACCAGAGGAGTTATATTTCGTGATGAATATGCATTTAATATGGTTAGGGGGTATCTCAGTATAGATTTATGAAATAAATTGTTATCAGTAGACCTGTGTTTACGATTGGGAGAGCGCCCTAGCCTGTGGGGAGCAAAACTACTAATTCATCCGCTCCTGTCCTTCCCTTGCCTCCCCCTGTCCCTAGCTCAGCCTCCTTCTTTTTGTTACCACCTTCAGCTATCTTTCCTGCCACATATCCTCAGTCTTCCAACCCTCTTTCTGTCTTAGCAAGCTATATTATGCAGTGTTCTTCAGCCATTACTGTACGCCTGAAACGGTGCTCGCGCATGCGCAATATCTCCCGCGAAGAATATTATTTTGCAAAAATTATGCATTTAGAATAGGGAGGTCGTAGTCTAGCATAGATTTATATGATAAAATTCTATCAGTATACCTCACTTCAGAAATAGGAGGAAGACTTTGCATGTAAGGTGCCCGCTGCATATACCAGTCAGTACATAATTTGGCCACGTTAGTGAGTTAGCGCATGCGGAATATCTCACCAGAGGAATTATATTTCGTAATGAATATGCATTTAATATGGTTAGGGGGTATCTCAGCCTAGATTTATGAAATAAATTGTTATCAGTAGACCTGTGTTTATGATTGGGAGAGCGCCCTAGCCTGTGGAGAGCAAAACTACTAATTCATCCCATTCTGTACTTCCCTTGCCTCCTCCTCTGTCCTTCGCTCAGCCTCCTTCTCTTTTTACCGCCTTCAGCTATCTTCCCTGCCACCTATCCTCAGTCTCCCAACCCTCTTTCTGTCTTAGCAAGCTATATTATTCAGTGTTGTTTAGTCCATACTGTACGCCTGAAACGGTGCTCGCGCATGCGCAATATATCCAGAGACAGATTAATTTTTTCGATTTTTTTTCATTTATTATGGAGAGGAGGTAGTCTAGCATAGATTTATGAGATAATATTTCACCAACATACTTCTCTTGAGAAATCGGAAGAACACATGGCATGTAAGGTGCCCGCTGCATATACCAGCCAGTACACAATTTGGCTACGTTAGTGTGTTAGCGCATGCGCAATTTTTCCAGAGACGGATTAATTTTTTCGAATTTTTTTTATTTATTATGGAGAGGAGGTAGTCTAGCATAGATTTATGAGATAATATTTCACCAATATACTTCTCTTGAGAAATCGGAAGAAGACATTGCATGTAAGGTGCCCGCTGCATATACCAGCCAGTACACAATTTGGCTACGTTAGTGTGTTAGCGCATGCGCAATATCTCACCGGAGGAGCTATATTCCGTGATGAATATGCATTTAAAATGGTTAGGGGGTATCTCAGCATAGATTTATGA
>NW_014577582.1:206670-207371 GCF_000485595.1 Priapulus caudatus
TATATATATATATATATATATATATATATATATATATATATATATATATATATTGGATTGATTGAACGTTTTATACATAAATTTGCATCGCCACGCATCTGCGTGATTCTCATCGCTAGGTGTCGCTGATGTACCACAGTGGCTGGTGGTACCACACGTGTGGTGGCTCCGTCATCAATGACCGCTGGGTGTTGACCGCCGCTCATTGCGTACACAAGTAAGCAACGCTTGATTAGGGGGTTTCTCTCAGTTAATAATCTTTCGGGTAAAAATTACAAGATCAAACATCTGGCAGTTAGTTAATGATGTGATAGGAAAGTGCACGTGTCGTAACCAGGTCGTTGTCATGGTGACGATAAGCTAGTAGTAATCAGAAAGCAATCAGGTGGTAACCATGTAGTATTTATGTGGAAATCATGTTGTAATTAATTGCAGTATAATTATATGCGAAATCGTATTTATCGTTTTTGTAATCACGTATTAATTGCCAATTTTTAACTATACCGTTAAATACACAAATGCATAAATAAATAAATAAACAAATACAGAAATATATAAATACAGAAATACATACATAAATAAACAAATAAATAAATAAATAAAGTAAAATTAATATTAAGAAGAAGAGAAAAGCATTTGTGTCATGAGACATCTCTCTCTCTCTCTCTCTCTCTCTCTCTCTCTCTCTCTCTCTCTCTCTC
>NW_014577582.1:208994-209481 GCF_000485595.1 Priapulus caudatus
TATATATATATATATATATATATATATGTATATATATATGTATATATATATATCCATCGTTAACGTGTGTAGATTAGATATGCTAGCCAGTGATTGCTTACTCGTGCGTCCACCAGGTGGCAGCGGCTCCGATCGTCTGCAGAAGGTGACGGTTCCTGTGATTGGTCAGCAGCAATGCGTCGCCGCGTACTCGGACCTCGGCTGGCTGGTCAGTGACGGCATGATCTGCGCGCTGGACAACGGCAAGGACTCCTGTCAGGTACGCACTTTACTCAGCTGATTTATTATGTCCACGCTACCACTATCTCTGTCCGTCTCTCACTCTCTATCTCGATCTTTTCTCTTTCTCTCTCTCTCTCTCTCTCGCTGTCGATCTGGCTCTCTATCTTGATCTTTTCTCTCTCTCTCTCTCTCTCTCTCTCTCTCTCTCTATCTCTTTCTTTCTCTCTCTCTCTCTCTCTCTCTCTCTCTCTCTCTATCTCTCTAT
>NW_014577582.1:213614-214331 GCF_000485595.1 Priapulus caudatus
GAGAGAGAGAGAGAGAGAGAGAGAGAGAGAGAGAGAGAGAGAGCAATATTTGTATATATACATACATATATGTATATATATATACCTGTGTGTGTGCATGTAGGTTTGTGGCGTCACTGATGTACACCGGTCTGTCGCTGAACACTTTCATCCTGGCCGGAAACGACTACGCTAACTTCCTACTGATGGGCCTGTGCGAGATTCCCGCCTACGCGATGACGCAAGTGTCGACACACTTTTTCGGCCGACGCATCCCGATCTCCGTCGGCATGACGTTCGGCGGCGTCGCCTGCCTGGCGACGGCCTTCGTGCCGAACGACATCACGTGGTTGATCACAACTTTGGCCATCTGCGGCAAGATGGGCGGCACGGCGGCGTTCGCCATCATATATCAGGTGCGAGGTGCTGACGGGCGGCAGTCTAGGCGGTGCTCGAATTGTTGCTTAAATGGATTTCTCAAGTTTTGGATTACTGCGGCGTTACAACTGCGTCACGTTACGTTTTGCGTCATGTTAAAGCTGCGTCACGTTATAGCCTACGTCACGTTAGAGCTTGCGTCACGTTACAGCCTGCGCCACGTCACAGTTTGCGTCACGTTACAGATGTCTGCTGAGCTGTTCCCTACGTCCGTGAGGAACTCTGCGACAGGGTGGGGCTCATGCTGTGCTCGAATCCGTTCCCTTATATCGCCGTTCATAGGCCTGCTGGTGGGTTTAT